>NW_019236161.1:0-26039 GCF_002742605.1 Olea europaea var. sylvestris
GTAAGGAATAGACCTCTTGAGACAAAGTTTCAAAAATGGGTGTTTTATTAGCGATGATTTACAATTGGAATTTAAACAGAATGCCTCCAAAGGGCGCAAGCACACGAGTACTAAAATAAATGTTTTAGTTTAAACTAAGAAATCGAAATTACATATTCTCTATTTGAGAGTGTTTGATTCGGAATCCTTTTTTCTATGTCTTCTCTTCCTTTTATATTCATTTGATGATTTCTTCATGACAACCGCTTGGAAACTGCTTGATTATTGTATAACTACCCACTTTCTTTATAGTGGCTAACTTGTAGTGGAACTGCCGTCTCTAACTGTCGCCATTACTCTTTGTCGTTCAACCGCTTTCAACTGGGCTCCTTGAATCGTGGAATGTCATAAGACCACTCAATAACTGTTTCAATAACTGCTATTCTGGATAATTATAATGTTTTATGCTTGCCAAGATCTTGGGGGATTTGAAAGTTTGGGCGAGAACATGATTATCGCTTTGGACGACCGTAAGGTATGCTATTCGCTCAGATTTTGGGTGTGTTGCAAGTTTGGGCGATGATGTTACCATCTTCGTGGGCTTCCACCGCATTCATCAATAATCCTGTTTGGACCTTTATCCTAGATTCCCAATTGGGCTTCACTTTTTGGGCTATTTGATTTAGGCTACACTTTTAGTGAATCAACAATTATCCCCTAATATGGCAGAATTAATACTAATTATTAATCTTTGCCATATTCACTTTGTATTTTCCAGCAATATTTGAAATTCCCAAGAATTTCAATCATTATTTCCTTCTACAGTCTGAAAAAGTGCAACGTTACAAACCCTTATAAACCAAAAGGACACGCCATTTCATTGCACCACTCAACCACATCTAATTTCGCACTTCTTCCTCGCTATTTTACTGTTCATTTTCTTGCTTCTCTACTACATTTCCCAGGCAAACCTTACCAAAACTGTATTTTGTTTCCAATGGCGACTTCACAAACTCAATCTGATGATTCCTTTAGTTTCGAAGATTTTCAGAAACTCTTTACTAGGCCATATGTAAATCCAAACTTCCTTACACAAGTTAGTGCTGACCTCAATGAATTCTACGTGGGTCCATCGTTCAATAATGCCGAAGCCGTCGAACAAGTGGCAGTAGGCCAGCTGTTCCCTTGCATTCAAGGTCCTCTGTTCCTGAACTCTCTGCCATTGAGGCCGATTCGCGAAATATGTATTCGCATTTGGCCCAAAGCTGATGTTATTTTTCGTAGATGGCATGCACGTCTTGTGAATCATAACCCCACTAAGGCGATTTTTGACCATGCTAGGATTTCAAATTTATTAGAAATTACTCTTCAACCCCCAATTTTTGACCTAATGCTTTTTCCTATTGCTTTGAGTTTTTGGTCTTTTGAGTATAACACATTTGTTTTCCCTCCTGGTCCCATGTCTATTACTCTAAGGGACGTTGGAGCCCTAGTAAATCTTCCGCCTTTGGGCGATACCATTTTTCCTGGTATTTTGATTTTCAGTGTTGCCCCAAAATTTGACAAGAAACTTACTGAGTCCTATTCAAGCCTGCAAAGCTTTTATAATCACTCAAGCGCCGAACCTTCCCATGCTGAGCGTATAGCCTTTCTTCAGATTTGACTTTGTAAATATATTCTTTGCATGTCAAGTATGAAACCTTTTATGAGCTACTTACCCATAGCGCATGAATTGGCGCGTGGTAGGCCTTTGAACTTATATTCTTTCTTTCTAGCCGCCCTTTATAGAGGCATGGCTTCCCTTCAGTTTCAACTGAAAAATGGTGCATCTCCCACTGGCGGTGGCCCCCTTTGGTTCACTCAGCTGTGGTTGAGAGCGTAGTTTCTACCACTTGGTGCTCCATCCATTTCCAGTTGTTCTGTTAGCTACTATGGGCTAGCCATTGATCCACTGACCCATGTAAATATGTCCAGTAGGGACATTTTTCATTCTTTTATTCCTTAAATTTGATTCCTTCTTTCTTTCCTTTTCCTACTCATTTGATCCCAGATTATGTGCAACCTCCATCCACCCTAGATAGTGCGAGTGCCTCTTTGCTTGTTTGGGTTCAATTTTTGATTGGAAGGGAATTGTTCCACGATATCTTAACTGGAACTAATGCCAAAGCTGGGGTTGAAATATATGCTCCCCAATTTTTTGCTCGCCAACTTGGTTTTGGCCAAATTTGGCCTGTCCCTCCTTGTTACTCCAAAAATTTGACAGACCGCTTTCACACTATTAATAGGGCAGAGGCACAAGCTATAGATGCTCACAACATTCTTTTGACGAGCAAGTTTTCATTAGCCTCATTCAATTCTAGCCGTGCTGTGCATCCTCTTTTTGAACAACTTTGGCCATTAGTAAAACGTCGATTGTTTGCAACTGATGCTAATCGCGCCTTCTATTTACTGGACCAGCCAGACACTCCCTCTACTTCCCCTATTTTGGTCACTCCTGTGTCCATTAGGAATCATTCTTCCCCTGCTCGTGCTAAACATTCTATCCATCTATCTGTTTCTCTTCTTGCCAAGACTACTGCAGCTAAAAGTGCCTTAAGCCGCAAACGGCCAGTTTCAGCATCTCCTACTTTGCAGGATGATGATGACGACGCTCCCCTCATCCATAGGAGAAAGGTAATTGAATTTGTTTATTTCCAAGCATACTTTTCTATGTACTAATGGTTTATCTGAATTCATCAGAAAAGTTCAGCCTCACCTTCGAAGGCTTTGGTTCTGGCAGCCCCTACTCCATCACCTTCTGTTGAAGCCGCTTCGTCCAAGTCAGCTGATGAAGGGATTATGCTTAAAGAGAAGTCCTTAGTCCCGGAACCTTCATCACAAACAGTAGAAATGCCACCTTCTTCCTAGGACACCGACCCCCCAAACGTCGAACCAGAAGGTAATACATTTTTGATGTTTTATCTTTGCTTGTGCTATTGGTTTCTGATTCGTTGCTTCTTGAATTATGCAGAGGCTCCCACGGGCCTGCCCGTTGTGGCAGAGTCTTTTCGTCCAGATAAAGGTAAGTCCCCACAGGTGGTGGAGTCAACTGGTGATAGGCCTGAACTCCCCAAGATTGCTGATGAGGTAACCTTTTGCTTCACTTTCATTTTCGCTTCATTTATTGTAGTGAAAGTCCTCAATATTGGCATCTTTCTTTGCAGGATACTGATGACATTGTGCGTTCCATCCAAGACTTGTTTACTTCATGGGGCAAGTCAAGA
This sequence comes from Olea europaea var. sylvestris, assembly GCF_002742605.1. NCBI lineage: Eukaryota > Viridiplantae > Streptophyta > Magnoliopsida > Lamiales > Oleaceae > Olea > Olea europaea. The sequence goes on from NW_019236161.1 coordinate 3,243, forward strand.
CGTCTCGCCCTACTTCAGCCAGTCATCTTTCTGCTTCTTCAGAGGAAAATATGAAGTTTCTCAAGCAGTCGGTATTTGAGTACGTGTCTTTCATGGACATGGATATCGGCCAGGCTAGTGCTACAAAATATAAGGATAAGCTTGAGCTGTTGAGTGCGAAATTGGTGCAAGCACTTACACTTCCGTCACTCAATGTTTCTGCTAACTTTAAAGCGACATTAAAGGTTGTTCACTCTGACATCCTTTCCTTGCTAGCCAAAAATGTTGAACTGAAGGCCAGGAGTACTCAATACCTTCGTGCTGCATCTGAAAGAGAGTTTTTGCTTCTAGAGATTAACAAAGCCGAGGATGAATTAAAAGAAATCTTTTCCGACGTTATGATCAAAGACTCTCTGATGACAAGTTTGGCTGCAAAGATGAAGGAGCTTCAAGCAAAAATGGACGACTGTAAGGCGAGAATGGCTACTAAAAAGCGTAATACTTCCCAAGGAATTGAACGAACCAAGTCTTTGGTTGACCAGTACAAAAAGCTGGAAGTTGATGACGATTTTCTTCTCAGCAGAGCGAAGATTGGGGGAGACTCAGGGAAAGAATTCGTTCGGCCTGTGGTGAATTGTAATTAAGACATCTAATGCCTTAACTTTCCTTTTATAACTTCGTACTAATTGCCATTGCTAATTTTGAATGTAACAGCAGTTATTGTTGTTAATGAACGACTAATTTGTCTACTTGCGTATTAATTAACGTTGTCCTTAATCGTCAGACTTCCAAGTATTTAATTGCTTCACGCTAAAATTCATATACATTATTCTTTGGTATTTTCGTCTCTTTTCCCAAGACTTTGGGTCATTTAGTTTCAGTTATTAGGCACGAATGTGGTTGTTCACATTCTGTCTTTTCATCACACTTCTATAAATGCGTGTTTATTTCGCACTCATCATTTTTATTTCCATTCTTTTCTTCAAAAACTAATTTGCTGTCATCGTTTGGCACCTCAACAATGGATCCAAAATTTTCGTCTTCCATAAAAATGGATCATTTGATCTTCCCATTTTGCTACCTGTTTTGATGTCGCCTTTGATAGGGGAGATATAGGAAATACTTTTTGGTTAGCAAAGTTCTTCCCATCGTCTCAATGATGGAAGGCAATTTTTAAGAATGCTTTTCAAGCCACTTTGCTTGCTGAGAGTGCTTCTCAGTTTCCTTGCCCATTATTGCAGCAATGCAATTAGGCAGGCGATTTGAGGGTGTTTTTCTTCCTTTTTACTTGTTGAGAGTGCTTCTCAACCTCTCTGCCTACCCTTGTAGCAGCTCAATCAGGATGGCGACTACGGCCGGTTCACCCTCTTGCTTGGCGATTCGACCGAGGAATTAGTTTGCTCTCAATTGTAGCTTATAGAGCATTTAGTATTTTATATCTCACAATTTGCAATGTATATTTGATAATAAAGGAATTTATTTTGAACGTATTTCGTTCTAGCCCTATTTATCTACGATCGTTCAACGCAATTTGATTATACTTTTATTTGTTCATTCTCCCATAAGGAGGGAACATACTTTTTTAAATATTTGCCATTAATGAACCTCATGTACTTGGTGCCATCTAAATCTTTTAGATGGTAAACTTCATTAGGCAACACACTATTTACTTTATATGGTCCTTCCTAATTGGGCGACCACTTGCCATACTTTGGATCCTTGCTATCCAAATGGAGTATTGTTTTCCAAACCGACTCGCCCAGGCTAAATGACTTGGCTATAACTTTGTTATTATAAAACTTAGCCATCTTTCGTTTTTGAACTTGCAATCTATCTAGGACGTCTAACTTTAATTCGTCCAACTCCAATAAGTTTTGAACTAGTGATTCGGTATACTCACCATCACTTAACTTATGTTGCAAACACACTCTGATTGATCGCACATTGATTTTCATAGGCAAAACGGCCTCCTGTCCATTAGGCAACACACTATTTACTTTATATGGTCCTTCCTAATTGGGCGACCACTTGCCATACTTTGGATCCTTGCTATCCAAATGGAGTATTGTTTTCCAAACCAACTCGCCCAGGCTAAATGACTTGGCTATAACTTTGTTATTATAAAACTTAGCCATCTTTCGTTTTTGAACTTGCAATCTATCTAGGACGTCTAACTTTAATTCGTCCAACTCCAATAAGTTTTGAACTAGTGATTCGGTATACTCACCATCACTTAACTTATGTTGCAAACACACTCTGATTGATCGCACATTGATTTTCATAGGCAAAACGGCCTCCTGTCCATAAGTAAGTTGGAAAGGAGTAACTTTGGTGCTTGACCGAGGCGACGTCCTATAAGCCAATAAGGCCTTGTTTAGACATTCTTGCAAATTTCTGACATTTTCATCTATCATTTTCCTTATGATACTTTTTAGAATCTTATTAGAAAATTCTGCTTGTCCGTTAGATTGAACGTAATATGGTGTGGAGTTCACTAATTTAACTCCAAACTCGCTCAAGAATTTATTCACTTGATCTCCATTTAGAGAAGTTCCGTGATCTACCATCAAAGTTTGTGAAATTTCAAATCTATAAATAATATGATCACGGATAAATTCTATGACACTCTTTTGGGTGATTTCCTTTAACGGTACCGCTTCCACCCACTTAGTGAAAAAATCGGTCGCAACTATAACGAAGGTATGTTACTTAGACGATGGGGGATAAATCTTTCCTATCAGGTCTATCGCCCAACCCTTGAACGGCCAAGGTTTGATAATGGGTGCCATCTCTCTTACTGGCGCCTTTTTATTGGACCATGCTTTTGACATGTTAGACAACTCTTCGCATATTGAACACATGATTCTCCCATCTTGAGCTAAAAATATACATTCCTAGTAATTAACCATCTCATCTTTTGGTCACCTTGATGAACTCCACATATCCCTTCATGCGCTCCAACCATGATCGTTTTGGTTTCTTGCAAACTTACACATTTTAGTAATATACCATCAGAGCGTTTCTTAAACAACTCTTCATCTATTAGTGTATAGTTTAGCAAACGCAACTTCATTTTTTTATTACCTCCTTTAGGTTCTTCAAGGAACCTTTTAATCTCTACCCTCTAATCTATTGCATCTTCATCTTGTATGCAATGAATTTTTACCCTTCTCGCCCTTCTTTGGACTACGGACAATATTACTCCATATTCATAAGTAGATTTTCAATTTAAAACCTTTAAATACCCTGAAACCATCTGGGCCAACTCATTTGCTATGTCATTATATATCCTATTAACACATTGAAGCTCTACCTGGTCGAATTCTTCCAACAATTCTTGGGCGATTTCATATTGACTTATAATGGAATCACTTTGGCACTTAAAATCACTGATCAATTGGTGAATTACCAATTAAGAATCACCTCTAATGATCACATTCTTTACCTCCATATCTATCATTAATTCTAAGCCCATGATTAAGGCTTCATATTCGGCTTGATTATTTGTGCACATCCTATCCAAAGTGAATGCGAACTTGTAACAAACCCCTAAAGGATTTATCAATGCTACTCCTACTCCTGCACCTTTAAAGATTTTCAATCCATCGAAATATAAAACCCAAGGTTTTAATTCGAATGAATTGATTTCTAATTCAATTTTCTTAAGCATGTCAAGGCATGGATGATTGGCCAGAAAGTTAGCCAAAGCCTGATTTTTGATTGCCTTTTGGGGTATGTATTGTATTTCGAATTTCGATAATGCTAACGTCCAAAGGCCTACCCTTTGGTGTAAAATAGGGCGAGAGAACATATATTTAACCAAATTTATTCTAGAAATCAAATAAATAATTACGGGCCGTAAATAAGCCCTTAATTTCGTACATATGAAATACAATACAAGACATAATTTTTCAATGGCAGAGTAATTACATTCACATTTTGTTAACCGTCTACTCAAGTAGTAAATCGCAATTTTTTCACCAAATTGGTCTTCTTGCGCGACCATTCCAACTATTGATTCTTGTTCAGCCGATATATATACTTTCATTGGTCATCATTAAATTGGTGATAGCAACACTGGTGGACTTGATAAATATGTCTTTAAGCTTTCAAAATCCTTTTAATGCTCTTCTTTCCAAACGAATTCGTCCTGATTTTTCAACTTTAAAAGTGGCGAAAAAGTTTTAGTTCGCCCTGCACAGTTAGAAATAAAGCATCTTAAAAAATTTACTTGGCTTAGAAACCTTTACAATTCTTTTTTATTGTTAGGTGATTTGGCCTCTAAAATAGTCTTCGCTTTATTTTTATTAAGTTCAATTCCCCTTTTGTGTATTAAGAAACCAAGGAAGTTTCCTACATTAACGCCAAATGCACATTTTAAGGGATTCAATTTTAGTTTATATTGCCTCATCTGCTCAAATAAACATTTCAATTGTTCAAAATGGTCCTATTCTTTAATGGATTTGACCACTATATCATCTACATACATCTCAACAAACTTGTCTATCATATCATGAAAAATCAAGTTCATTGCCCTTTGATAAGTTGCTCCTTCATTTTTTAGGCCGAAAAACATAACTACACATTCAAAACATCCTAGAAATCCAGGGCACCTAAAGGCAGTTTTGTGTATATCTTCCTCAACTATATAAATTTGATTGTATCCTGAATACCCATCCATGAAGGAATATATTACATGTCCGGCAGTCGAGTCTACTAAAGAATCTATCGTAGGCATTGAATATTCATCTTTGGGTGTTGCTCACTGGCACAATAATGGACAACCAATCTACATATCTAGCTGTTCTAATAAAGCCTACTTTTAATAATCGCTTTATTTCTTTCTTAATCTCAGAAAGTACATTAGGAGCAAAACATCTAGGAGGTTGCTTATGAGGCTTAAAATTTGACTTGGTTGGCAATCTATGTTCTACCAAATCTCTATCTAGACCAGGCATATGTTCATATTTCCAAGCAAAACAATCCTTATATTCCTTTAATAAAGCGATTATTTTATCACTAACCTCTTGATCGAGCATCTGGCTAACGAATGTTGGGTGATCTTCCCCTTCATTGCTAATATTCACTTTAATCAGAGGGTCTTGTGCTTGAGCGTATCCAGGCTTCATGATCCTCATTACTTCATCGTTCAATTCCCTTATAGGTACTTCTTCTTCTAAACAATCCACCTTGTTGACTTCTCGACCAATACTTTGTTCCAACTCGAACACTGTCAATTTGTCTCCCAATGCTTTCAAGGCTACTTCTTCTTTCGTCTTATCTTTACATTCTGTATTGAAAGCCATTAATTTGGCTTTTAAGGCCTGAACATCTGCCATTCGCCTTTGTTGTTTACAACTCATTTAAAACTCCTTGATTACTTTTTTGCCAATTACTGGCTCTTCCAGGGCCACTATGTTTGACCTCATTTAATTGAACATTTCAATGAGTGCATCTACCGAAAATGGTTCTTCGCTCTGTGCAACAATTTGAGTTTCTTCTCCATCTTGGACCACTCTGACAGGTCCGTAATTTTCCTTCATACATGAATCTTTTCACTGAATTTGCTTCTGTGACAAAAGGTCAATGATCTGCCTGTACCACTTCTGTTTCACCCTTGTCATTCCAGAAAATCAGGCATTGATGGAGCGATGAAGGTATGCAGCGACTTCCGTGTATCCAATCCCTTCCTAATAACACATTGTAACTAGTAGGACCATCTATCACGAAGAAGACTGTGGTCCTAGTAGTTGTCCCTACAGTTATGTCCAGTGGCATAACCCCTTTATCTGAAGTTGCTCCTCCATTGAAACTTGTAAGGATGACTTCTGTTAGAATCACATCACTTTCTGTCTTTGCAAACTTCCTCATCATCGTAGATGGAATGGTGTTTATAGCTGCTTCATTATCGATAAGTACTTTCATCACAGGTATACCGTTAACTAAAGCCTTAACGTACAACGGTCTCAAGTGTTTAGTTAACTTCATGGCTGGTCTCTTAAAAATAACATTTTCGGCAGCATCTATTTCCACTTTCTGCATGTCTTCTGTTGAATTATCATTTTGTGATAAGTCAACGTGCAGTATGTCGCATTGAGCTTCCGCTTCCTAAATTTCCTTGTTATTGTTTTCTAATGCTTCCTCTTCGGTTACCCAACCTGTGGGAGGAGGCATTATTCTTGAAGGTGATCTATACTTTTCAGAGCGAGGTACTCTCTTTTTCCTCTTGGGCGTCCCATACCGCACGTAATAATTGAAAAAATGCCCAGATGGTTCCCCCAACAAGTCCACTTCACGAACTCCCTCTCGATGTAGTTGCTTCAACCGAGTATTGTGCGATACTCCTCTCTTTCTTCTTTCTACTTTCAGATCAATTTCCTCTTCGATGTCCGTCATACCATCATCCTCTTCACCATTGTAAGCCCCTCTAGAAGTTTGGCTTTCTTCACATTCCATCACACACGCCTCTTCCTCGTTATCCTCCATCTCTTCTTCTTCTTTTTCTTTGTTCTTGAACTCATTGGCTAGTAAATAGTTATTAGCCATGACAGGAGGTAATGTACCAAATTGAATAGTAAGGGGCTGATCTGGATCTTCTCCACCCCTTCTGCCTCGTTCAAACTTCGATCTCCCAGAAAAACTCTCTGGCAATTCTTCCATCGATTCACCTGTACCAGTCTTCTCACCGTCTTCAAGAACATTTTGATTGGCCACCTCGAGTAGTTTAGGCACCTTAGGACGTGGCACTCCCTATTGTTGTCTTATCATTCGTCCATAATTCCGTTGAAAACGCCTTTGTTGGGTTCTAGTCATCTCGTTGAAGGGTATCACCATTCCTGCATTGTACTGGAAGGAATGTCATACATTTGATTGACGAGGTTGTGGCCTGAATGTTCTCCCATTATTTATTGACCTGAACTGCCTCTCGAAAGGCAGTCCCCTATAGAATGATGTACCTCCCTCTAACAGGCTGAGCGTTTGGAAAAAAACTAGGGCGATGGTGATGCTGCCATATCCCTGATTTCTCTGTATTTGCACTCACTTCTTTTTTACATCTTGCACACAGGATGTCTTCGTCCTTTTCAGGCTCCTTCCCTTTGATACGTTCAAAGACACTGGGGTGTGGTCCAGAGTCCTCTTCTCCGTCATCTATAACCAACTTGAATTTTGACAACTTGTTTTTGAAACCAGTCGTCACCATGTTCACCCCAAGTAGATGTGGAAAAGGGTTTTCATCCACTGCCATCTTCTTCTTATCCTCGAACGTAATTTCTCCTGATTCAGTGGCGTCCTGTAACACATGGCGAAAAACCAAACAGTTGTTAGTCAAATGCGACCATGCATTATGCCACTTACAATATTTTTTACCCTTGATTTGTTCAGGGCTTGGCAATTTATGTTTATCGCTCAACTTTATCTGTTTATCCTTATATAGTTTATCAAATATAAGGTCAGCTTTGGTTACATCGAATGAGAACGTTCTAGTCTTTTTGTTTTCATCTTTTATAGGCTCATCCTTACCCGACGATCTAGGCTTAACCATTATAGGACGTGTCTGTTAGCAATTTTTGCTACCTGTGAAATGCCTTTTTTGACCGTAGGAAGAGGTAAGTGGGGCCCTGGCTGCAGTGCTTTAATTAATATGTCAGACATGCAGCTGAAATGTTTGACCTTTTTTCGACAAAATGACATTTTTACCCTTATCATTTAATTCTTTTTTAATTATAGATGGGTATTTTCGATATTTCATTTTTAAAATTTTAAAAATTGCTGTCAACATGGGACCTACGTGCTATAAATAACGGGCAAAATTCTCATTACAATTTGGCGAGAAGCACTCCCAGACAAGCCCATAGGACAAGTGTACGCATCTCCTTTGATAAATTCGGCCAAACACATTTCGGTTTGATCGTAATACTCGTCATTAATGATATGAACATCAAAATTTGGGTCTCTATAATAAGTCCCCCTGCTAGAATTTTTCATTTGCTATTCTTCTCTTATTAATCGTTTATACCTAATCACATTTGCACTCAATTGGAAAAGATCAGGAAATTCCCTGTCATGGATTTCTTTTGCAAATCAAAGTTTAGACAATTTTGAGTGATTTTGACAAACTCCTTTTTGGGCAAAGGTACAAAACATTTACTTCTTGCTGTTTTGAACCTTTGAAGGAAACCTTCTACCCATTCGTTTGGCATTTGACGTAGATTCGTTAAATCGGCCAACGTAATTTCGGACTCAGTCTTATAAAACTGAGCATGGAACAATTGTTCCAATTGTTGTCAAGTTTGAACAGAGTTAGTTGGCAAATTGATGAATCAAGAGAAGGCTACTCCTGTTAATGAACTAGGGAACAACCTCATTTTATGGTAGTCGGTTACTTCACCACTTTGCAGTGTGAATCGCCCTATGTGTTCTAGAGTAGACACCTCTCCTAAACCAGTAAATAATGAGAATTCTGACACTTTATACCCTCTAGGCCATGGATATGCTTGATCTACCCAATCAGGATATGACTTTGTGTAAGTCGACCTAATAACAGGACGTACCCCAAAAGCCATTTGATCATGTACTATTTTCATAATTTGATTTCTCAACATGACATTGAGGTCATATGGAATTCTTACAGGTTGGTTGGTCGGTCGGTTGATTTGCCTGAGGCCTGATGTTTGGTCCTTGGTTGGCAACAAAGTTTCCATGATTTGGGTCATTGTTACCATTAGTCTGAATAGCCTGAATATTTATTCCATCATTGACACATGGAGTATTTTGTCCATTATTTAGGATATTGTCTCTTATATTTAGGTTACCCCCCAAGTTAGATGTATCATTACCACTATTCTGATTTGGCATTACACTATCCCCCTGGTTTGAAGTAGGTGGACCAAAAGGTGGTTCTATCCCCTGATTTGGACTTAAGACTGGGGAATTATGTCCCACGATTGTCCTAATTTGAAAGTGATTTGCGACTGGCTGACAAATTTGGCCTACTGACTTATTCATTATTTCATTTAAAGTATTTAATTGTTTGGCCATGTTGTCATAATGTGCATTCCCATTTTGGGTAAATCTTTCCATATTATGAACATTTCGCAGATTTACCTGTTCAACGACATCTTGTGCGAGTTCTCCTAGCAATGCACGCATGGTTCGATGACTCAACTCTGTCATTGGTTCGTAACGACTGTGACTGCTCTGACTCTGTCCCTCTGTTCATAGAGAGCTTTGCTGCTCCTCATATCGCTCGATCACAGACTGTACTCCTTCCTGACTTGCTGCTTCCTTACCAGATTTGTGAGGCATATTGTTTCACCTTTTGTATCTTCAACACCAAACACCAAGACCCCACCAGGCGTGCCAAATTGTTTCGCGCGGGTAGTCGCTAATAATTAAAAAAGGGATCAGACGATTGTGTAAGGAACAGACTTCTTGAGACAAAGTCCCAAAAAAGGGTGTTTTATTGGCGATGATTTACAATTGGAACTTAAACAGAATGCCTCTAAGGGGTGCAAGCACACAAGCACTAAAAGAAATGTTTAAGTTTAAACTAAGAAATCGAAATTACATATTCTCTGTTTGAGAGTGTTTGATTCGGGGTCATTTTCTCTATGTCTTCTCTTCCTTTTATATTCCTTTGATGATTTCTTCGTGACAATCGCTTGGAAACTGCTTGATTATTGTATAACTACCCACTTTCTTTATAGTGACTAACTTGTAGTGGAACTGTCGTCCCTAACTGTCGCCATTACTCTTTGTCGTTCAACCGCCTTCAACTGGACTCCTTGAATCGTGGAATGTCATAAGACCACTCAATAACTGCTATTCTGGATAATTATAATGTTTTATGCTTGCCAAGATCCCGGGCGATTTGAAGGTTTGGGCGAGAACGTGGTCACCGCTCTGGGCGACCGTAAGGTATGCTATTCGCTCAGATTCTGAGCGTCTTGCAAGCTTGGGCGATGATGTTACCGTGTTCGTGGGCTTCCACCGCATTCATCAATAATTCTGTTTGGACCTTTATCCTGGATTCCCAATTGGGATTCACTCTTTGGGCTATTTGATTTGGGCTGCACTTTTAGTAAATCAACAGCTTAAATCATCTCAACTACGGAATTTTTTTATCAAAGCTCATAGACTCAAGATAGGTTGAGCCAAGCACAAAAAAGGTTTTGTTGAAAAGAAGAAGACAGTAAACTCCTTTTAAAATTTACCAGATAATAAAAAAATGTCATTTGATCAAATCTCGGAAATGGAAACTTCAGAAGAGATTTTACAAACAACACAAGAATAATGAGAAGGTAATGTGACAAGATACTTCTACATACCTTACGATTAGAATTTGATAAACTTAAAGTGAAACGATGAGAAAACGTTTCAAGTAATTTACAAGGTTACCTCCTTAGTAAATAAAAACAGAGGCACATGGTTTGTTGGATATAAGTCCTTGACTATTCGAGTGTTGAGGTATGACACAATAAACATCGAACAGGACATGCCGACACAATAAGAGTGCACATGCATCATGGTGGTGTATAGGGAAGAGAGAAAAGTGATCGGTAAATCATAAGTGCATGACATTGCAACAAGTACAGTGGATTGTGAGTCCATCATCGATTTTGTAAGTACTGTGCTATTAAGTAGTGTTCTAAAAAGTGTAATGTGTGGCGATGCGTTGATCCCAAGCTAAAGGGTAGGCGAGATTAGGCGAGACAAATGCGTAAACAAACGTGAAAAAGCATTTTGCTTATTTTAATATTATTTTAAATTTTTAATCAAAAAAATATTTAATAATTATTAATTATACATATTGAACATTATATTGATCAAGGATGCTCAATACTATAATGATCACAAATTCACAATTCACAAATACACTAAGGGTCTGTTTGATTGTAAAGGTGAAATTTGAGTGGAAAGAAAATAAATTCCAGGGAATTGAATTGATGGGAAAATGTTTTTTTGGGAAATGTAAATTATTGTGTTTGATTGGTATAATTTTTCACGTGGAAAATGTTTAAATGAAAGTGTTTTTTGATGTCCATTTGACTTTGTTTTATACGAAAATTGTCAATTAAAGGGATAGAATTTACTGGTATTGGGAATGAAATTTGTTTCCAATGCCAAAATTAAAAAAAAATAAAAAAATTCAAGAAAATCATCTATCTTTGGGTGTTCCTTTGGTTTTGTTTTACATGAAAATTGTCAAATAAAAGGAAATATTTTTTTACAATAAATCTTAGAATTCATTTTCATTGCTAACAAAAAAGAATAAATAAAAAAAATTGCATGGAATTCCAATTCTTACCAAACCCATAAGAATTGAAATTCCTCAAAAACAAGGAATTTAGGCGCGTGGCAGCAAAACCTGGAAATTGATTTCCATGGCAAAAATGTGCAATCAAACAATGGAATTTGTGAAATTTCCTAGGAATTGCAGTGTTATCAAACACTGCCTAACAAATTCATGATACTTTTATTCACCTACCAACCCCTATTTGATATGAAAAAAGAATTGGTAAAATTGATAGTGTACAGTGCACTAGAGAAAACGAAAAACTCCACTATGGACTCTACCGTAAATTAACCGGTGTCTCTTTCATTAGTCACAAGGCCCACAACTCCATTAACTCACTTACTAGAGAAAACCCCATTGTCTCTTTCAGTTTCTATTTTTTGTATTTTTATAAACCCCCACTATGGAGACAATATTATAAAGTATAAACCCACTATCAAAAAAATAAAAACAAAAAACAACAGTTGGAAGAGAGTTGAAGACAACCGAGCAAGCAACGGTTAAATTTTTAGTTGGAAATTGGAAATTCTTCAACCGTTAAATCCACTAATTCTTCAACAAGCAATAGTTTCCCATTTTCTACCTGACTTACCGACATATAGAAACTAGAAATTGTTTGCTGAAGACGACCGAGCAGGCAACCATTGTAAAGAGAGTGCCGAAATGTTGCAGTCGAAGAGGAATTTTTGGGAGTTTCGGGAGGTTGTCTTCACTCTTCAATTAGGTCACTGTAAAATAAAAATTGAGCTTTAATTTTTAGTTTAAAACTTAAAAGAAGAGTGATTTAAAAAAAAAAAAAAAGAAGGAAAAATGGTAATGCACGCCTTGGCGCAATTATGCGCGCCAAGGCATGAATTAGCGATCAAAACCGTTGAATGCTAAATTACGTGCCTACCCTCTTTGCTTGGCGTTTTCAATGCGCGTCGCGCCTAGACGTGCCTTTTAGAACACTGCTACTAAGTATCGAAATTAATAATCCTGATTTTATTTAAATGATCGATTGAAAAATGAGTGAATTAAACTAAAACTTCTTAAAAGTAGTAAAATCAAGTTGTTGAACTCTCGATAGCTAATAGTATGCATTCACAGATCAAATTCTACTATTTAATATAGCTGTTTCTCTTTGATAAGAAGAGTAAACATCCTTCAAAAAGAAAAGCTCGATGTGACGACGAAAATAAATGATATTGTCAACAAGTTCAATAAAATACGGTAAGTGTACAAGACAAAATTAAAATACAAAAAGAAACTAAAAATATCAAATATTGTCTCCATTTCATTCTAATAACTATATTCAATGGCGAGTTTGAGATAAATCCTCTACTTTTAATTAAACACGTGTAACATAACAAAATAAATGCAGACAACTAAAAGTGGTACAGTAGGTCTCCAGTATTTTCTCAACTTATATCAAAATGTCACATTATTATAAAGTGTTTGTCTTTGAAAATTGGAAGTCAAACAGACGCGTGAGACTAAAAGAAAACTAGCACAAGTATTAAATGGATTCACGTCCAAGCCTGGCAAATCAATACGGCCCAGTTCCCGCGCTACATTCACCTATAGGAACTTAGAATGTGATTGATTACCAGCATAAAATTATTATTAAAAAATAAATAAATTTTAGATAATTGAATTGTCTAGAATTTATTTGCATAAAAACTATCAATTAAATATGTTTGATAGCCTTAATTTTCAATCTGGAAAATATTGTAATTTTTCATAAAATTGAGTTTTTGGAAAGCGTGAATTGTCTAAAAAAATAAAAACTTACCCCAAAAAGAAAATATTTTTCTTGTTTTGAGAAAAATATGATCACGTAATAAACTTTTGAAAATATATTTTTCATGAAGAAAATGTCAATTAAAAATCCTAATAGTAGAAATTTGGATAAAAATGACATTTTTCATTAAAAAAAAAACACACAATCAAACATACCCTTAAAGATTTGTTAGAGAGAGAATTTTAGAACATATTATTTTCATAAAAGGTTGTATTTAATAAATGAAGAAGACATATAAAATTAGTGAAAAGAAGTTTGGGTGGCTTAAAAATTTGATAAAAAAATTAAATCAAAGTTAGCAATAATTTTTAATTATATATTTCTCAAGATTTATTAACTTTTTAACTACATATTTCTTCAATATTTGTTATGAAAAAAGAAAACTTGTTTTCTAACTACACATGGAGTACATAAGCCTCTGTTTAAATAAAAATTTATAAATAATTATATAAATTCAATTAAAATAAAATATTAATGTCAATCGCACATTTATAATTAATTGGGAAAATTACCTACAAACCAACATTTAAAGATTAATTTTCAAAACATAAGGGATTAATTTTCATTTTCAATAATCAGGTGTGATTAAATTTTAATAATTAAAACTAATAGAAATATAATTACAACATTAAATATACACATTCATCCCACCTAACACATACCCAACCACTCACACTAAAACCCTAATATCTTCATCCATTATCATTTTCTCTCTCTATCCTGCCTCTGCTTTCTCTGGCCAATGTTAGGAAGCGCAGTCGCCATACCGCGCGGCAACACCTCCCCAACACCACACTCAACAACTTCAACATTTCCACCAAACCACTTTTTTCTCTATCCCATCTCTCCTCTCTCTAGCCAGCGCTGGGAAGCATAGTCACCACCACATCGCTGGCACCACTTTACCAACACCAATTAATTCGATAATTTATGATCAAATTATATAGATTTGTGAATTTAGTATATTTAATTAAAAAAATTGATTAATTATTTCATAATTAAAATTTTATTAGTATTTGATTATTGAAATTTCAAAATTTTATTTTTTAATTTTGAAATTGATCATATGCATATTCATCCACCTGATTAGGTCATAGATCCAATAAAATTAGTCACAAATCACAATGTGCACAGGTTATATATCTAATGGATCTGATCACGGGTCATTGTTAAAAATGAAGAGAAAAGAAAAAAGGTAGTTGAAAGAATGGTGAGCGGTCATCGAAATAGTCGCTGGAACGGTCATCAGAACCATCGACGGGAGGTCATCGGAATATTCGTCGCAAAGGAATTGTTGTCGGAGAAGTCGCCGGAGGTGGGGTGGGGGTGGGGTCAATGGAGCAATTGTTGGAGGTGGGATGTAGAGAGAAAGAGAGGTGTAATGTGATGGATGGATGTGTTAGAGTGGGGTACGTTAATTATATTATATTATAATTAAATGTTTAACAAATTTAATTATCACTTGATTTTTGAAAGAGTTTTAAAAGTTTGTTACTTTTGAAATGTAATGCTTAAATGGAAAATTTATACGGTGTTCCCTAACTAATTACTATTCATACTTATCTAAATTCCAATGATTAAAAGTATCTAAGTGTCATAGTTTTCTGATTTAGTTATCACCGGACTTCAAACATAATAACATGTAAAAACAACTTAAGATAAATAAGTTAATCCCAAAAAATAAAAAATTGTTAACTTATAAATTAAAAATTTGAAGCTCATAAACAAACGGAACGCTAATGCCTAGATCGTGAAGCGCCACATTACGTAGTGGGCGCAGCGCAAAACGTGGAGATTAACATAAACAAATCAATGGGGACCCATAATTTATAAATTAACAAAGCCCTTCGCCGGCCAAATTCGGATTTCAACGCCTTATAAATTTTTCAGAAATCTTCAATTTCGAGAAAATTTTCATATCATTTATCAGTTATATATGTTTCCGCTTGATTTTGATTAAAATATAAACAAGAAAGGCTGGTGATCCTGTCTGTTTATATTAAGCTACGACGAATCAGGTTTTTGTGTATTTGGCTTCATTCAAAGGTAATCAGGTCATCCCTTTTGTAGATTTCTTTTTTGTCTGTGGTTCTATATTGTGGATTTAGATTTAAATTTTTGTTCTAATATTCTATGTAGCTGTAGAAGATCAGTTCTTCTTCCGTTTGACTGCTGGAATACATAGGAAAAATTGCTGAAAATATGTTTACTACGCACTTTACCTTTAGCTAATGAAAATAAAGGAGTGCTAGTAGAAAAACTTGGTTTCGTTAAGAGATTATCTTTAAACTGATCTGGCTTTAGAAATGATTAAGCTTCTCCGACTAAACTAATCTCGTTCGGCAATAAAATTATGTTAAATTTTCCATTATGCGTGAGATCCTCTGTTTGCAAAATGCAATTCCGTTTCAGGTTGGTGGTTGGAAGTTAAAATAGTATGCGATAGATTTTTTGTTCAGATATCTTATTATTCAACTGTTCAGAACCCCAATATGATGTGAATGTAAATCCTCTTAATTTTTGAGGGGTGGGGTGAGAATCATCGTTAGTTTGAGCTGACTGAAGATACCTTTGAAGTTGTATGGAAATTATGGACATATAATTGTGATTTGTGAATGAATACGTGAAAGATAATGTTTAGTTGTTAACAAAATTTACTTTCTAGAAAAGTATCTTATAAGCACAACCAAACGTGCTTCCTGGTGCCCGGTTCCGTCCCTCGTTTTTCGGGGTCACCCATGCACATTTCTCTATTTAAGCCAGTAAGTAGATGTGCCTTTTTAACTCCGTGTACATATTTGGTGCAGGTGCTCTTAACACAATTCCGGTTTGTAGAGGTAATTGACAATGGGAGGTGTACAGGGTAAGAGTGAATCTCCTAATGCTTCAATACCAGAGACAAAGCTCGAGGCCAAAGTGATCGAGGCAATGAAGAGGAGAGAAACTAATGGGAGTTCCTTGAAATCGTTTAACAGCATTATCTTAAAATTTCCCAAAATTGATGAGAGCTTTAGAAAATGCAAAGCTACATTCGAAAAGTTTGGTAGGTGTCCTTTGATTGATAGATAATTAGATGCTGACCACAGATTGCCTTAGTATTAGATATCAGGAGAACCCGCTGGAGGCAGTTTCTTTTTTGTAGATTACTTCGGTAATTCATAATTTGAATAGTGATTTTAATAATGATTTGTTCTCTCTCCCTCTCTCCCTCTATTTCTGCATAGATGAGGATGGAAGTGGTGCGATAGACCCGCAAGAGCTGAAGCACTGTTTCTGCGAATTGGAAATTAATTTCACAGATGAAGAAATCAATGATCTTTTCGAAGCATGTGATATTAATGAGGACAAGGGAATGAATTTCAATGAATTTATCGTCCTTCTTTGCCTTGTCTACCTTCTGAAAGATGATCCTACTGCCTCACATGCTGTATCCTATTGTATTGAGTTTATTTAATCCTCTTGTAGTTCGTATTTACAGCATTTTTCACTAAGCTTAAAAGTAAATGAGAGTTGCTTTTAAGTAAATTTTTATTATTGTAAATGAAAAGAGTCACATATTTTGAAGTCTCTCTTACATTCAAAATAACTTAAATTATTTTCTGTTTTTGACCTTTAAAATAAATTATTTATTTTAAATTAACTTGTTTATGTTAATCTTTTATAAGCTTAGCTTAGGGAAACATCCTGTTAGTAATTTACCTAATTCATGAAATGTGTTGCTATTAACTTGTGTATGCATTAAATAAGCTTGTCTATCTTTCATCTTTGGAGTGTTTTATAGTCCAGCATTGTAAAGATTTCAACTTTTCTTCTTCTTCCACGTGCACATTTTCTTGTTCATACTTGTAAGGTTGCATAAGTTCTCCCTCAATAGAGAACACCGATGCTCTTAGTTTGTCTCATCTACGTTCTTAGTTTTGTTCGGGACGAGAAAGTTATGGAACATATCTTTCTTTTAACGTGGCATTAAAGAAACCATTAGGTCGATCCTATCTTGAAATTTATTTTGGCATGGTCTGAACCCTTATTGGATCCAGGTGTCTTGAAGAACATCTTGAATTTAGAACACATTGAACTTCAAGTTCTCTATTTTTGTTTTCTTCGAGATTAGAAGATGAGGTTACAAAGGAAGGCTCACCGATAGATTCTCTGAATTGTTGGCTCTCTCTTTTGGATATGTTTGCAGATTATGCTTGAGGTTCTGGATATCTGAATGACTCAGAGCGATTTTTATTTATTATTATTATTATTATTTTTTCTGTTATATTCCCTGAATTTACCTTCCTGTCTGTTAATTCCTTGATAATTTATAGAAATCTCGAATTGGAATGCCAAATCTTGAAGCTACTTTTGAAACATTAGTTGATGCATTTGTGTTTTTGGACAAGAACAAGGATGGTTACGTTAGCAAGAATGAGATGGTTGTAGCCATAAATGAAACTACTTCAGGAGAACGATCTTCTGGGAGAATAGCCCTGAAAAGATTTGGTCAGTACTCTATCTGCCCTCCCTCCCTCACGTTGTGAGTGTGTGTGTGTTATATATATGCACAATTTGAACATAGCATGTTCAAATGCAGTAACACAGTGTACAGGCTCTTTCTCACCATTAGATCTTATTAAAACCGAGTTACTGTATTCGACATTTTATATCTAAACTACTGACATCAAAAAAGATCAAAACCACGAGACAAGCTGGATGTACAATTTTTAGCTGTATGCCTTGTTTTTCAAAATGTTATCAATTTACATTCGTAGGTTCATCACAGTCGCACACGTGAAATTTTTAAGATCATGTAAGGAATAATATTATGCACTTTAAGGTTGGTTGTCAACATATCAAAACTCAGGTTCATTTCATGGTATTATCTTCTGGAACTCGACTTTATGGATAAATTTCTTTACATTTATCTACACTCTAGAGCCGCTAACAGCACCCTTCGTCTCTGTTATTTCAGAAGAAATGGACTGGGATAAAAATGGAATGGTGAACTTCAAGGAGTTTCTTTTTGCTTTTACGCGTTGGGTTGGAATTGAAGATGCTGAGGATGACGCTGAGGAAGATGATGTCTGATCCAAGATTTTCAAGTCAGATTCTTCCGTAGCGGAACAGCTTGTTGCCTAGCCAATAATATATGGTAGTTTGACATGAACACGGTATCAGACTCATGGTTTTAAGATTTTGTTCTGTAAATAGACTGCAGATGAAAACCCAACTGGATAAACATTCAATAAGATGAAATGCCACGTATCTGCTGCATTGTTAGGCTGTTTCCTGCAGCAAAGGTGCATTTTTCATGATTTCTTTAATAGATGGATAATAGAAATTTGAACGTTTACTTGTGAGAAAATTACACACGTTTTTTCCTGAGCGAGCTAAAATTCTTACAAAATTGATTTTTCATCAAAGTCACTAGAGCCTTGCTATATGTCCAGAGCCACGTGCGCCCCTAGACGAGCAACTTTGTCCAAGTCGTTATCTAACTTCAGGGAAAAACATTTTCCAAATTTGTACCGAAGCTGATGTGACAACACGAGATTAAACTTTTTTTATTTTTTTCCCCATCTTTCAATAAAGTCGTACCGTGTTATCTGTAAAAATTTTCTATCAAAAAATTCTGTACTTGTAACAATATTGCCAACTTTATGAGGACATAGGCACTTCCAAAGATTAATAAAGGGACCGTTAGGTATGACTTTTACTTTCTACAAAAAAACTATTGAAAAAAGCTATTTTAATTTTTGTTTGTAAATTAACTTTTAAATGAACTTCCTATTCTCAAAGTCATGAAGTGCACTTTCATAAAATTATTCAAACAAATCCGAAATAAAAACAATTTTTGAATCTTAAAAACTCCATTTGACTTCTTAAAAGCCAAGGCCAAATGAGCTCAAACAATGGAAAGTGCGAAATGTTAAAGTTCCGTGACTTGGATTAAACTTCGTCCCAAGTCCTGGAATGGAATTGACCGACACTAATGATCGTCCATATATAAAATATTGATAACCAGAACTTACAAGTAGAAATCAAATAGAATTACATAAGGGTGTTCGTGGAGCGCCCTTCTATGTACCCCAAGAATAACCCAATCAAATAAAATCACAGAACAATTATAATACGATCACGCAGAAACAGAATGCTTTAAAAATCCTTTTAGTTGCAAATCTACAATTGGTACAAAACACGCCAACCCATCTTAAGAGCAGTAGGGTGGATCACTTTGGCATAAAAATCACATTCTTAGACTTGCCCATATCACCAAAACTCTCGATACAAACTTACAACAAATGCAATAAAATAAAATAAATCGTTGGATAGAGAATGTTCTAACCAAACTGCCTTCAGCAACATACGCACACACACCCCCCAGCCCCGAAGGGCCCATTAGTTCGAAATACATTTACTATATCTTCCCAAGCCAAACATAAACACACCTGATATCACATAGAGACAAGTTAGAACTGACACTTAAAAGTGCTGGTGCCCCGATGGCAGTTTGCTGGCACTGCAACATATGCGGCATAGGAAGTGCTGTTTAGCAGCAGAGAAAAATACATAAGCTCGACTACCCCCGAGTTTTTGCTCTCTTCATCCCGAGGCTGTTGTGGAAGGGGGACACAGAACTGGACATTTGAGAGCCATCTTCACGAAGTGTACCATTGATCATTGCAAGTTCCCGCAGCTGCTGCTTCTTATAGAAATCTTGAGATTCATCCTGCTTTTATTTAATTAAGAAATATAAAGATTTACAACAGTGAGTGAGCTTAAAAAGTTTACTTGTAAGTAATTAATAAGTTCTAAGACTAATAAAGTAGTATTGGTCATGGAAGTTACTTTGAAAAAATTAAAGAGTGAGAGTTATTCAAACACGTTGGGAAACAAGCTAGAATACCTTTTTTGAAGCTTAGCCAGACAAGCTCTAAACTTGAGCAGTTAAAATCAGGAGTCAAATATCCTATGGAGAATAAGGTAATGGATTATAATAAGGTCAAAGTTTACCATTGGCTTTAGCAAATCCTCTAGTATCTCACGAGCCTGCATTAGCCGAGCATCAATTACCTCAACTGGCAATTCAGCTTCAACAAGTATGTGAAGAGGTTCATTCAGGTGCTCATAACCCGGTTTCCCTCTCATCATCTCTTCCTTCAGATTTAAAAAAAAAAAAAAGAAAAAGAAAAAAAGACACCCTATTAGATTGCTGAATTGCAACAAGAGCTACCAGGGCCAAATATAAGGAATAGCAATAATGAAAACCGGCACAAAGTTGTACACAGAAATGAGTGCTGATATAGCTAACTTCATTATTTGTCATGGTAAAAAACCAAGATTTTCAACTAACCAAAGGATTTCCCTAATGCTTGCAAGTAACATCTTGAGGAATTTCAATATCAAGAACCAACTGAAGACCTTTGATGTCACAATTAAATCATAGAACGGCCTACTCCGACATTTTCCATAACATGAATTATTTTTATGCTAAACTCAGAATGACGAGCATCAAACTCCACATAATATTGGCAATCTATCTAGGAATCAGAACAACCACAAGAACATCCTCAATAACACACACAAACATTAGGTCAAGAGTTAGCGTTCAAGAAAGAACACCACGAAAATTTAAAGAAACTAGCACCGCACTGAGGAAGCCTGAGTTTGCTCAGTATTGATCAGTAAGTTCACTTCTCCACCAAAGGACAAAATGAACAACGTAGGAAAAACAACAAAAATAACTCATTCCAAAATTTGTCAAGTTACTGTTGACTCGCTTAGCTACTATTCCAGACAAAGCCCAAGCTTGTACAAATATAATCTTTAATTTACAATATAATCAAAAAAGAAGGAAAACAATTTGAAAATGAAAAAAATAACACACACAAAAAAGGTTCCCATTCAGATAAAAGTTGATGAAACTAAATGTCTGCACTAATGCACTATAGACATCATATCTCATCAACACTTAAAGAAAACAATATTAATATTACTCTAGCTGGATCTTTGATGCTGCCTCGCCCTCTGATCAAAACACGACACTCTGTAGTTGCTTCCACTCGCTTAAGAGAGTTTCCTCTAGGACCAAGGAGGCGTCCAACAAAATTGTACTGCAAAATGGAGCATCCAATATCAAATGTGAGATTTGTGGAAAACCTACTCTGTGAAATTAAGAGGAGATAGAGATAAGTAGTACATTAGGATATTGATCCACGGGAACATCAACTCTCATTGTTTGCTTGACAATAAGACCTGATGAGCTACCTTGGGAGCCAAGCCAGTTTGGTGCAGAGGAGGGTTTCACCAATCCTGACATCTGCACATTATATTTCCTAGTATAGTCAGAACAGAAAATATAAAAATATCACACTTTCCTTTCCTTGATTCATTTAGTGCATAACCGTTTATTGTTTCTAATTGAAAAGGGGAAAAATGACCAAATATCTCATTAAGCATTTCAAAAGTCCAGCAGAATACAGCTGCAAAAATGTTCCACCATGCAACTCAACAGATCAAAATTGGAGTTATCAAATGCATGCTACTGGGGACGTGAAACCAGCAATTCAGTTCGGCGCACTTCAACATTAAGCTGCATTATATTTTGCACATAATAAGAGCATATACAATAGCTAGCTAGCAGAACTGTAGCTTTAATGTTAAGTGTCATATAATTCTGAAAACTGGTTAATATATCTTGCGTGTCCAAGGAAAGTTGGCTTATCATAATAAGAGACGCAAATGTAACTATAACGGTGAGATTCCAAATTTGAGATGCTCGCCTAATACTATGTAATCATTCTTGAATTTGTTAGCTTCAACTACCTGTCACGAGAGAAGTGGAACTTAAAAGTTAAAAGCACTATAAAGAAGTAATCAAGTTAGGATGAACGTAAAAAGATTCTGCTGGAGAGCTTCTTAAAAACAGTACAGAATTAGATCAAACAAAGTGTTATGTTAATAGTTAGTATCCATACTTCAGATTGAAAAGGTGATGGCCATCTGTTCACATTAGCTCCTCCATTCGAATACATTCCTCCTGATGCCAGGGGGCTTGCATGTTCAACAAGCCCACTTTGTTCTAATACTGACGCATTCCCCAACAGTGTGGTTACACGCAATATTTCTGCTTCAAAAAGGTCAATTTCCAAGAATAAGATGCACCAGTTAGCATTTGTTAAGAAATTAGTCAGCAGTCACCACAATATGGACAGACAACACGGGTTGTTAACTGGTTAGTTAAAAAACAGTAGCTCTCATTCAAAAGATTGTCTCCTGGGAGAAAAGAAAAAAAATTCCAGAGATGTTAAAAGCTATTGCAACAAATAAGATGAGGATGTCCCAAAAAATAGATTGATGAAGTGCTTAAATGCACAAAGAATAAACATTGAAACCCAATAATTCAACCCGATTACATAGACACGCTCCTATTTCCCGTAGACCCCTGATGTAGGGGACAAAACTGAAAATGAACACTGCTGCACCCCACGGTCTTTCTCAGAAATCCTATTAACTTGCAATAAAATGGCTGTGCGCTTCCTTCACCAGAAAAATAAAGGAAGGCAGAAGAATCTGCTTCCAATGCAGGGACACTTAACACGACCTCTTTTCCTCTAACCAGTTGACAACTTGAACCCTTTTTCTTAAATTCTGTTATCGTTATTATAGTGACTAAGAAGCCCTCCACTAGTTCATAGAGGCTTCGAGTTCATTAGTCAAGTTTTCAAGCAGCTCTTTTTACTGCCGTCCAATA
>NW_019236161.1:26077-34878 GCF_002742605.1 Olea europaea var. sylvestris
CCTTCCCCCCCCCCCCCCCCCCCCCAAAAAAAAAAAAAAACACAAACACACAACAGAATCAAATCCAGGAGCCATCTCAGCCTCCATACATTAATCGCCTGTTTCTCTATGTAATTTCCTGTCTGGTTCATTTCTTCAAAAGCCCCAGAAAGAAAACACGAAAAAGTAAACGAAATATTAGAGAAATTATAATGCAAATTGCACAAAGGTCACAAGGTTTGTCCTTCGAGTTACCCATTCAAAGTCCAAATACAGTCATTCACATCTCAATATGACTATTCAAGCGAAAAGCCCTCTTGCAAGTAAGTACCAAAGACATTATATGAGAAGTAAGATCAATCTTTCCTCAAAATAAATCCAAATTTTCCTTCCATCTATTGGCCTTGTACCTTAACATCACTCTGAACCAAAAATCTAAAGAGAAAAATGTTGAGGCAAATATAACATTGACTCTAAATGGAAATTTCATTGTTAGCAATGCATCTGACTCTGAAGATAAAAATAAGAAAACGGTAAAGAACATAGGAATTAAGAGAACGATAACAGTTCTTTACATATCCAATAAATCTAATGTATACACTACCTTCTCTTGAAGTCATCAGGCATAAAAAATCAATTTTGAACACCTATGATGCATATTGATGAGGTAAAACTTATCATGCCTGAAGTACAGTCCTACAACAGTTAGCTCCAACTATAACTGTACTTCCTCAAATGTATCCCCATATCTTCTATAAATCCCACTCTCTCCTGCTACACCAAGTGAATCAGTTATTCAGCTTAAATATGCTGAGCATCAGCATACTTCTCTTACATTTACACTGATGCAACTAGCCATCCTCACCTTCAACTTTAACCAAACATCTGTACCTTGGGCTATTCTATGTATTATTTATCATGGATCTAAAAACATTACCATATAAGATTAATGGAGCCAATGCTCAACTTCTTTAGCGGAGTTTTTCATAGCCCATCAGGTTTAAACAGTTTGTTTGGTCATTTTAAAACAATGTAGGGCTAAAACCTAAAAGAGAAAAAATATTGAGATCAGAGAAGAAGTGAGCATCGCACTGCCCATCTGTGCCCTAACCAATTTTATGTTTCTAGCTGCATATTATCCTTCCAACTTTGCTAAATGTTCCATTAAGGATATTTTTAGACAATTTGTGCTTTATATGATCTTAATATTGTATATTACAATTTTTTTGAATTATATTATCCTTTCATGTTGAGACTTAAACCTCGAGGCCGACACTTACCCTTGCAGAAGCAAAACTCCTCGATACTCATTTTAGCCTTTCTAAACATTGATTGGCAAGATCAATGTTAGCAACCAACATCTTAGTAAGAAGAATGTCATACATGTAGATTAAAAATCCAAACCGTAATTTTTGTAGGTCAGTCCAGACATTACATGAAAACCTCCACTAGACCTTGAAGAATCAAAAGGAAGAAAGGTGGATAGTCGACATATATTGCCAACAAACCTATTGTCAATAAGCATGAGAGCAGGAAGGATTATCCAATCCCCCACCTGGTTCCACAAGAATTCAGAAAAACAAAAACCTAAACTGGACAGAGCATGAGGCTTGGTATAAGCCAATCATGGAAGACTATGAGCTGAACCATAAAATGGGAAAAATATGTTCAACTAGATTGCCAAAATTCTTCTATTTTACTCGGAGAGAAGAGTATGCCATTCTGAGAAATAATCATTTCTTACCCATTTCCATTATGACCATTAGACGATTCAAATCCTAAATGGAAACACATGACGTCACCCATCTCAGCATCTTTAGGATGGCAATGAGATAGCATTGTTTTTGCATTCGTTTAAGTTTGCATCACCAGCTTTACCACATGCGCAAGTAAAAAATTTGTTCGGATGATTATTGTACTATATGTAATCAAGAGAAATGAAAAATGTTCACAGATCCAACTCACCCTGTTTCAGCAACCGGTTACAATGTGAGAGCACAGAAACAAATGGACTGAGTTTGTTACATTCTGCCAGCAATTCGGTAAGATACCTATCAAATTTAAACAGCATAGCATCTCCAGCTCATTAATCATGATGACAAACACAAGCAATCAAATATACAGGAATGAAGAACTACAAAAAATTGATTACCATAGCCATTTTCCACTCACCAAATTAAAATTTAGTTAAACAACAGTTTCAAGATACAATTGATCATCTCAGAAAATGAAAGAAATCGACTCTCCCTTGACAAACATGAAAAATTCTTATTCAATTTTTTATACAAGTTAACTGATGGGAGTCCAGGATTCAAACAGATTCTTAATTCATATCGTGGAGGGGGCGAGGTGCCTATCTTTCGTTCATGATCCATGTAGGAACCACAATATATAAATTTACAAAGATTAGAAACCTCTCTTAGTAATCAAACATCTGGAAAACCCAATTTCATGAATTACAAATTGCCATAAGCTTTAATTCCTATTGCACTTTTTCTTTTTGGGAATTTAAGGGTCCTTGACGACAGACCAAGGAGAAAATTTTAACTTGCATATAGTTATTTAAAAAAATACTCATAGAAGAAAGCCAAAGAACCACGTATCTTCAACCATAACACGCGACTAGGCTAACACAGATGCTTAGTGCATGTTTGGCCTCCTTTAAAGTGTTAAATTGTTTGCTGCAGCATCATTCTCTACCACACATTCAAACAATAAAATATTCTACACATAAATCAATAAAATTTTATTATTTTTTTAACTACACATTCTCCAAAAAATACTATTCAAAACTCCTTAATTTCTCAAATAATGGATGACAAACAGGGGCTTAATCTGAACAATCTCACAACGTTCAGACCTAAAATTGCCAAGATCAAGCTATCCGGATAGAACTGCCACTACAATTATTCAGAACGAAAAAATTCCACAATAATATCCAAACAAGATTCAGCAAAAACAAATAAATCACGAAAATCAAGATCCTGAGCTGACTTCCACTAAAAATTCACAAAATCAATTCTGAACAAACTATTTAACTAAAAACAGCTGAAATTCCAAAGATCTAATCTTGATTCCATATAAATACACGACTACAGATACAATAGGCAATACTAAGAAATAAAGAGAATAAAAAGCTATACTTCTCTTGCTCGAGGAGAGCGGCGGCAGCAGATGAGGCAGAGCGAAGGCCAGCAGCGCCGATGTGAGGAGAGTGAGGGGCAGAAGGAGATGGTGTGTATGCCATGTATCTGCCGGACGACATATTCTCCGGCACCACCGTCAGATCCACCGATCGCTGTCTGTTTCTCTGTTATTGAGTTAGAAGTAGAAGTATCTAACGAAAACTGTGCGTCGGTGGAGAAACCACAAAACCCAACAGGAAAAAGTGGTAAGCAAAACGAAAAATGCGAGCGTGTTCTAGGTGTGTATTTATTTATTCAAATGATGAAAGGAAGGTCCAATTGTCCACAGACAACGCAATTCACTTTCTTTTTTGGAGACTTTATATATTTTCGACCAAATTTATAAATCATTTGAATAAATCGATTACTTGTTCTGATTTTGGAAATTCCATCGAAGTTGAAGTTCGATTACGGGTCATCCTGTTTGCCATCCGAGTAAATCCCAATCTAGGAGAAGGAGACCCTACTTATTCATTGTCCTTTTTGTTGTTTTGACTTTCGAAATACTGTACTTATAGATTTTTGATGAAATTTATAAATCACTTACAATTGATCTTAAAGGATCTATAAAAGTCGATTGCCTTTTTCAATTTTGAAAACTCCATCAAAGTCGAATTCCGATCATGGGTCATCCTATTTGCTATTCGAGTGAATTCCAATTTTAAAGAAGGGATATTACTTATTTCGTTTTATAAATTCATTCCAAACGGGGGATGCGTATTCATTGATTTCGTTGACTTCTGAATTTTGATTGGATCAACTAGCATTCACTACATAATCAAGCGGTGGTTGGGATGAATTTTTTATTTTGTAAATAGTAATTAGAACATTAATTAAATTATTAAAAATAATTAATGTTGGCACACATTTTCGTTCCATGTATTTCGGAGTCTGATTGCAAATGTGAAAATTAGAAATAAACTATTATGGAGTGCATTGATTTTCGAAGTCACCATCGGTAGGACTTTAACAATCACTTTTCTCTGTTCTTTAAAATGTTTGAAAGTGCGTTTAGTTTGAAACACGACACTGGTTAAAATTAGAGAAACTGAATATGAGAAAGAATGTAAGCGACGTGAGATATGCGAGCAAACCAGTGGCAATGGAGGAGACGGCACCATTCAAAAACCTCGACAGCAGAGAATACCAAGGTCACAAGAAGAATGTATAACTCCAAAATCCTAGCTTTAATTTGCCCCTTCTCTCCCCCTATTTTGGTTCCATTTTCATTTTGAAGACCCTTTCTGACAATAATTGAGTAATGAAAAATGGTGCATCCAGTGGCATGGAATTGCATGGGCACGAAACTGGCATCCGGTTCAGTCAATAAACTGCTCGCATTTGGGATAATGAACATCATAGTCAAGTAAACTTCGGCTTCGAGTTCTTTTTATTTCAAATTCCTCACTTTTCCTGTATTTTTGTGCCTGGTGTTTCGCGCGTATTCGTCGCTAACAATTAAAAGGAATCAGACGATTGTGTAAGGAACAAACCTCTTGAGACAAAGTCTCAAAAATGGGCGTTCTTTATTGCCGATGACTTTACAATTGGAAATTAAAAACAAAATGCCTCCAAGGGACGCAAGTACACTAGTTACTGAAAGAAGTGTTTAAATCTAAGCTAAAAAATTTAAAATTACATGTTCTTTGTTCGAGAGTTTTTGATTCGGGGTCTTTTGCTCTATGTCTTTTCTTCCTTTTATACTCCTTGGATGATCTCTGTGTGATCAACCGCCTAAAAAACTATTTGATCGTTCTATAACTGCCCAATTTCTTCGTAATGGCCAACTTTGCATGGAACTGTCTTTGTTAACTGCTGCCATTACTTTTTGTCTTTCAACAGTCTTCAATTGAATTCCTTGAATCGTGGAACGTGATGGGACTGCTTAATAACTGCTTTGATAACTGCGCTTCTTGATAACCATAATACTTCATGTTTGCTAAGTCCTTGGGCGACTCAAAGATTTGGGCGAGAATAGAGTAGCAGCTCTGAGCGATGGCATGGCATTTCACTCGCTCAGATCCTAGGCGACTTGTAAGTTTGGGCGATAGTGTTACCGCGTTCACGGGCCTCCCTATTTGGGCCTTCATCCTGAATCGTCTGATTAGGCTTCATTCTTTGGGCTATCTGATTTGGGGATCCTCCAATTGGGATTCATTCCTTGGGCCGTTCGGTTTGGGCCAAATTTTTATGTGTCAACAATTACCCCCCAATATGGCAGAATTAATACCAATTATTAAATTTTGCCATATTCACTTTTGTGTTTCCAGCAACATTCGAAATTCTCAAGAATCTCAATCATTGTTTTCTTCCATAACTTTGAAAAGGTGCGACGTTTTGCAAACCCTTATAACCCCCAAATACGCCATCTCACTGCACCACTAAATCACGCCTCACTTTTTCGCGTTTCTCTCCCACAATTTACTATTCATCTCTTTGCTTCCCTACTACGTAACTCTGAAAAATTTCGTTTCGTCCCTAATGGCTACTTCACAATCTCAATCTAGCGACCCCTTTAGTTTTGATGACTTTCAGAAACTCCTTAATCATCCATACATAACTCCGAACTTTCTCGCACCTGCCAATGTCGAACTCAATGAGTTCTACCTAGGTCCTTTCTTCAACAATGCAGAGGCAGTCGAGCAAGCGGCAGTGGGCCAGCTGTTTCCTTGCACTCAAGGCCCTCCATTTCTAAACTCTCTGCCGTTGGGGCCACTTCGCGAAAGAGGTATTCGCACTTGGCCCAAATTTGACATAGTTTTCCGTAGGTGGCATGCTCGCCTTGTAGACCATGGTCCTACTAAGGCATTTTTTGATAATACTAGGATTTCTGATTTGTTAGAAATCTCTATTCAACCCCCTACTTTTGATTCAGCACTTTTTTTCGATCGCTCTAAGTTTTTGGTTTTCTGAATATAATACCTTTGTTTTCCCTCTTGGCCCCATGTCTATTACTTTAAGGGATGTTGGGCCCTAGTGAATCTACCACCTTTGGGCGATACCATTTTTCCTGGTATCTTGATTTCTGGTGGCGCCCCAAAATTTGGTAGAAACCTTACCGATTCTTATTCAAGCCTGCAAACCCTTCATAACCATTCGAGTGCTGAGTCTTCTCATACTAAGCGAGTGGCTTTTCTTCTGGTTTGGCTTTGTAAATATGTTTTGTGTGTGCCAAGCATAAAGCTCTCCCTGAACTATTTACCCATAGTGCACGAATTGGCGCGTGGCAGGCCTTTGAATTTATGTTCTTTCTTTTTGGCTGCCCTCTATAGAGGCATGACTTCTCTTCAAACTCAATTGAAGAATGATGCATCTCCCACTGGCAGTGGACCTCTTTGGTTCACTCAAATGTGGTTGAGATCCTTTTTTCCATTGCTTGGTGCTCCATCAATTTCTCGTCCTTCTGCTAGCTGCTATGGGCTAGCCATTGAACCCTGACTCCTGTAAATATGTCTAGAAGGGACATTTTTTCATTCTTTTATTCTTTGGATTCAATCCCTTCCTTCTTTTCTTTTCCTCCCTTTTTGACTCCAGACTATGTGCATCCTCCCTCTACTATAGACAGCGCGAGCACCTCTTTACTCATTTGGATCCAATTTTTAACCGGGAGGGAGTTATTTCATGATATTTTGACTGGGACCAATGCCAAGGCTGGGGTAGAAATATATGCTCCCCAATTTTTTGCTCACCAACTTGGTTTCGACCAAACCTGGCCTGTCCCTCCTTGCTACTCAAGGAACTTGATAGACCGCTTCCATGTTATTAATAAGGCAGAGGTGGAGGTTATAAATGCTCGCAATCTTCTTTTGACGAGCCATTTTTCATTAGCCCCCTTCAATTCTAGCCATGTCATCCATCCTCTTTTTGAACAGCTCTGGCCGTCAGTGAAGCGCAGATTATTTGCGACTGATGCCAATTGTGCCTTTCATTCACTGGACCAGCCGAGCATTTCTTCCCCTCTTCCTGTTTTAGTCACTCCTTTGTCCATCTGGAGTCCGTCTCCTCCTCGTCGTGCCAAACAGTCTGCTCGTCCATCTTCTTCTCTCCCTGCCAAGCCTACTACAGCCAAAAGTGCTCCGAGCCGCAAACAGCCAGCCTCAGCATCTCCTATTCTGGAGGATGATGTTGATGATCATGATGATGATACCCCTCTTATCATCAGGAGAAAGGTAATTAAATTGGTTTACTCACAAGCATATTTTTCCATATTTGAAACTTTTCTGTGTGCTGATGATTTATTTGGACTTCTTAGAAAAGTTTAGCCACTCCTTTAAAGACTTTGGTATCGGCAGCTCCTGCTCCATCATCTTCCGCTGAGGCTGCTTCATCCAAACCGGCTAATGAAGGGACTACGCTTAAAGAGACATCTTCAGACCCAGAATCCTCATCACAACCAATGGATGAGCCACCTTCTTCCTAGGGTGTCAACCTCCCAAACATCGAAGTAGAAGGTAATTCAGTTTTTTGATGCTTTACCTTTGTTTGTGCTATTTGTTTCTGATTTGTTGCTCTTGAGTTCTACAGGTGCTCCTATGAGTCTGCCCGTTGTGGCAACATCTTCTCACTCAAACAAGGGGAAGTCCTCACGAATGGTGGAGTCACAAGTGACAGACTTGGCTGAGGATGTGCCATCTTCCACGATTATTGATGAGGTAATCTTTGCTTCACTTTTATTTCCATCTTGGTCGTTGTAGTGAGAATCTTCAATATTGGCAGTTTTCTTCTTTGCAGGATGCTGACAAGATTGTGTGTTCCATCCAAGACTTGTTCGCTTCCTGGGGGCAAGTCAAGACATCTCGCCCTGCTTCAGCCGGTCGTTCTGCTACTTCTTTAGAGGAAGATACGAAGTTCCTCAAGCAGTCGATATTTGAGTACGTGTCCTTCATGGATATGGACATTGATAAGACTAGTGCTGCCAGACACAAGGATAAGCTTGAGCATTTGAATGCGAAGTTGGAGCAAGCACTGACACTTCTGTCGCTCAATCTTTCTGCCGATTTTAAAGCGACGTTAAAAGTTATCCATTCCGAGGTCCTCTCCTTGCTGGCCAAGAATGCTGAACTAAAGGCTAAAAGTACTCAATATCTTCGCGTCGTATCTGAAAAAGAGTCTTTGCGTCTGGAGATCAACAAGGCTGAGGACGAGTTGAAAGAAATCTCTTCCGAAGTCATGATTGAAGACTCTTTGATGGTTAGTTTGGCTGCTCAGATGAAGGAACTTCAAGCCAAAATGGACGACTACAAGGCGAGAATGGCTGCTAAAAAGTGCAATGCCTCCCAGGGAATTGAGCGAACTAAATCTTTGGTCGAGCAGTACAAGAAGTTGGAAGTTGATGATGATGTCGTGGCTGGATTGAACATCACTTCCTCTGGGCAGAACGAGGATTGGGAAAAACTTAGGGAACAAATTCGTCCAGTATGGGGTGGATTGTAATTAAGACATATGACGCCTTAACTTTTCTTTTTTGTAATTTCGCATTTGACTTTCCCCCCTTTTTTTTTTGTAACCTTGTTCACCATTAATGAACATATACGTTAGCTTCTTGTGCATTTATTTGACGTTTATTTTTTAATCGCCAATTCTTCAAGCATTTAACTGCTTTGTGCTAAAAATCTTGCACATTTTCTCTTGATATTT
>NW_019236161.1:35440-39209 GCF_002742605.1 Olea europaea var. sylvestris
TTATTTTGTATGGTCCTTTCCAATTGGGCGACCACTTCCCGTACTTTGGATTCTTGCTATCCAAAGGGAGCATCGTCTTCCAAACTAGTTCACCCAGGCTGAACGACTTGGCTATGACTTTTTTATTATAAAACTTAGCCATTCTTTGTTTTTGAACTTGCAATCTATCTAAGACGTCCAATTTTAATTCGTCCAACCCCAATAAATTTTGAACTAGTGATTCGGTATACTCATCATCATTTAACTTATGTTGCAAGCACACTCTAATCGATTGCATGTTGATTTCCATAGGCAAAACGGCCTCCTGTCCATAAGTAAGTTGGAAATGAGTAACTTTGGTACTTGACCGAGATGATGTTCTATAAGCCCATAAGGCTTTGTTTAGGCATTCGTGCCAATTTCTGACATTTTCATCTATCATCTTTCTGATGATATTTTTTAGAATCTTATTAGAAGATTCTACTTGTCCGTTAGATTGAGCGTAATATGGTGTGGAGTTTACTAATTTAACCCCAAACTCGCTCAAAAATTTGTTCACTTGATCCCCATTCAAAGATGTTCCGTGATCTACCATCAACGTTTGTGGAATTCTAAACCTATAAATGATGTGATCACGGATAAACTCTATGACATTCTTTTGGGTGATATCTTTCAAATGTACCGCTTCTACCCACTTGGTGAAATAGTCGGTTGCAATTATAACAAAAGTATGTTGCTTGGACGATGGGGGATAAATCTTCCTTATCAAGTCTATCGCCCAACCCTTGAATAGCCAAGGTTTAATAATAGGTGCCATCTCTCGTGCTGGCACCCTTTGTATTGGACCATGCTTTTGGCATGCTAAACAACTCTTTGCATACTGAACGCATAATTCTCCCATCTTTGGCAAAAAATATTCACTCCTAATAATTAACCATCTCATCCTTTGGCTAGCTTGATGAGCTCCACATATCCCTTCGTGCACCTCAGCCATGATCGTTCTGGCTTCTTGCAGACTTACATATTTTAGCAATACATCATCAGAGCGTTTCTTAAACAACTCTTCATCTATTAGTGTATAGTTCAACAAACGTAGTTTCATTTTCCTACTAATCCCTTCATTAGGTTCTTTAAGGAACCTTTTAATCTCTGTTCTCTAATCCATTGCATCTCCATCTTGTATGCAGTGAAGTTCAATCCTTATCGCCCTTCTTTGGGTCACGGGCAATATGGTTCCATACTCACAAGTAGACTTCCAATTCAAAACATTTGAGTACCCTAAGGCCATTTGGGCCAACTCATTTGCCACGTCGTTATATATCCTATTAACGTATTGAAATTCTACTTGGTCGAATTCTTCTAACAATTCTTGGGCAATCTCATATTGACTTATAATGGAATCACTCTGGCATTTAAAATCACCAATCAATTGGTGAATTACCAATTGAGAATCGCCCCTAACGATCACATTTTTTACTCCCATTTCTATCATTAGTTCTAGGCCTACGATTAAGACTTCATATTCGGCCTGATTGTTGGTGCACATCCTGTCGAAAGTGAACGCGAACTTGTAGCAAATCCCTAAAGGATTAATCAATGCTACTCCTACTCCTGGACCTTTGGAGGTTTTTGACCCATCGAAATACAACACCCAAGGTTTTAGCTCGAATAAATTGATCTCTAATTCAATTTCTTCAGACATGTCAAGACATGGATGATCGGCTAGAAAGTTAGTCAAAGCTTGATTTTTGACTGCTTTTTGAGGTATATATTGTATCTCGAATTCTGATAAAACTAATGTCCAAAAGCCTAACCTTTGGTGTAAAATAGGGCGCGAGAACATAAACTTAACTAAGTTTACTTTAGAAATTAAATAAACGGTTACGGGCCGTAAATAAACCCTTAATTTTGTACATGTGAAATACAATGCAAGACATAGTTTTTCGATAGCAGAGTAATTACATTCACATTTCGTTAACCGTCTACTTAAGTAGTAAATTGTCCTTTCTTCACCAAATTGGTCTTCCTGTGCGACCATTCCAGCTATTGATTTTTTATCAGCCGATACGTACATTTTCATTGACCGTCCTTGGATTGGTGACACCAACACTGGTGGATTTGATAAATATGTCTTCAGACTTTCAAAAGCCTTTTGATGTTCTTCTTTCCAGACAAATTCGTCCTGATTTTTCAACTTTAAGAGCGGCGAAAAGACTTTGGTTCGCTCTGCACAGTTAGAAATAAAATGTCTTAAAAAGTTTACTTGGCCTAAAAATTTTTGCAATTCTTTTTTGTTGCTAGGTGATTTAGCCTCTAAAATGGCCTTCGCTTTATTTTTATCAAGTTCAATCCCTCTCTTGTGTACTAAGAAACCAAGAAAATTCCCTGTATTAATACCAAATACACATTTCAAGGGATTCAACTTTAGCTTATATTACTTCATTCGCTCAAACGAACATCTTAACTGTTCGAAATGGTCCTCTTCTTTAATGGACTTGACTACTATGTCATCTACATACACTTCAACAAACTTGCCTATCATATCATGACAGATTAAATTCATTGCCCTTTGATAAGTTACCCCTGCATTTTTTAGGCCGAAAGGCATAACCACCTATTCAAAACATCCTAGAGACCCAGGGCATCTAAAGGCAGTTTTGTGTATGTCTTCTTCAACTATATAAATTTGATTGTATCCTGAATACCCATCCATGAAAGAATACATGACATGTCCGGCAGTCGAGTCTACTAAAGAATCCACCGTGGGCATTGGATACTCATCTTTGGGTGTAGCTATGTTTAAATTCCTAAAGTCTATACACACCCTTAGTTTACCATTCTTTTTTAGTACTGGCACGATATTGGACAACCATTCGACATATTTGGCTGTTCTAATCAAACCTGCTTTCAATAATCGCTCTATCTCTTTCTTAATCTCAGGGAGTACATTAGGAGCAAAACGTTTAGGAGGCTGCCTATGAGGTTTAAAATTAGGCTTAGTTGGTAACCTATGTTCCACCAAGTCTCTATCTAAACCAGGCATTTGTTAATATTCCCAAGAAAAACAATCTTTATACTCCTTTAACAAAGCGATTAATTTATCACTAACCTCTTGATCGAGCATCTGGCTGATGAATGTTGGACGATCTTCTCCCTCATTGCCAATATTTACTTTGATCAGAGGGTCTTGTGCTTGAGCGTATCCAGGTTTGATGATCCGCATCACTTCGTCGTCCAGTTTCCTTGTAAGTACTTCTTCTTCTAAATAGTCCACCTTGTTGACTTCTCGGCCAATGCTTTGTTCTAACTCGAATACTGCTAATTTGTCCTTCAGCGCTTTCAGGGCTGTCTCTTCTTTCGCCTTGTCATTGCATTCCTTATTGAAAGCCATTAGTCTGGCTTTGAAGGCCTGAATATCGGCCATTTGCTTTTGTAACTTAGAATCTATTCAAGACTCCTTGATTATTCTTTTGCCAATTACTGGCTCTTCTAGGGCCACTATATTTGGCCGCATCTGTTTGAACATTTCAGTGAGTGCGTCCACTGAAAATGGCTCTTCGCTTTGCGCGACAACTTGAGTTTCTTCCCCATTTTCTACTACCCTGACAGGTCCATAGTTTCCTTCGTACATGAACTTTTCCACCGAGTTTGCTTCTGCGACAAAAGGCCTATGATCGGCCTGTACCACATCTGTTTCGCCTTTGTTATTCCAAAAAATTAGGCATTGATGGAGCGATGAGGATATACAGCGACTTCCGTGTATCCAATCTCTTCCTAGTAACACATTGTA
>NW_019236161.1:39304-41405 GCF_002742605.1 Olea europaea var. sylvestris
CTATAGTTATGTCCAATGGCATAACTCCCTTAGCTGAAGTTGCTCCTCCGTTGAAACTCGTAAGGATAACCTCTGTTGGAATCATGTCACCCTCCGTCTTTGCAAATTTCCTCATCATCCTAGATAGAATGGTGTTTATAGCTGCTCCATTGTCGACAAGCACTTTTGCCACAGGGACGCCGTTAACTAGAGTTTTAACGTCCAATGGCCTCAAGTGTTTAGTCAATTTCATGGCTGGCCGTTTAAAAATAACCTTTTTGGCAGCCTCTATTTCTACTTCCTGCTTGTTTTTTGTCGAATTATCCCCCTGTGATAAGTCGACGTGCAACATATCGCGCTGAGCCTCTGTCTCCTGAATTTCCTTCTTACTGTTTTCTAATACTTCCTCATCAGTTACCCAACCTGTAGGAGGGGGCATTATTTTTGGAAGTGATCCATACTTTTCAGAGCGAGGCACTCTCTTCTTCCTTTTGGGTGTCTCGTACAGTACGTAGAAATCGAAAAGACGCCCAGATGATTCTCCCAACAAGTCTACTTCGCGAACTCCCTCTCGATGTAGTTGCTTCAACAGAATATTGTGCGATACTCCTCTCCTTCTTCCTTCTGCTTCTAGGTCGATTTCTTCCTTAATGTCTGTCATCCCGTCGTCTTCTTCATCGTTGTAGGCCTCTCTAGAAGTCTGGCCTTCTTCACATTCCAGCACGCAAGCCTCTCCTTCGTTGTCCTCCCTTTCTTTTTCTTCTTTTTCTTTATTCTTGAATTCATTGGCCAGTAAGTAATTATTGGCCACGACAGGAGGTAGCGTACCAAACTGGATAGTAAGGGGCTGATCTGGATCTTCTCCGTCCCTTCTGTCCCGCTCAAACTTTGGTCTCCCAGAAAAAGTTTCTGGCAGCTCTTTCATTGATTCATCTGTACCGGTTTCTTCACTATCCTTGAGAACATTTTGATTGGCTATCTTGAGTAGTTTAGGCGCTCTAGGATGTGGCACTCCCTGTTGTTGCCTCATCATTCGTCCATAATTTCGTTGGAAATGCCTTTATTGGGTTCTAGTCATCTCATCGAAGGGTATTGCCCTTCCTGCATTATACTGGAACGAATGCCATACATTTGGCCGGCGAGATTGCGGCCTAAATGTTCTTCCATTATCTGCTGGTCTGAACTGCCTTTCAAAGGGCGGTCCTCTATAGAATGATGTACCTTGCCCTCTACCAGGCTGAGTGTTTGGGAAGAAAGTAGGGCGATGGGGATGCTGCCATTTCCCTAGTTTCTTCGTGTTCCCACTCACTTCTCTTTTACATCTTGCACACAGGACATCTTCGTCTTTTTTTGGTTCTTTCCCCTTGATTCGTTCAAAGACACTGGGATGTGGTCTAGGGTTCTCTTCTCTATTATTTTGGCAACTTGTTTTTGAAACCGGACGTCACCATGTTCACTTCAAGTGGCTGTGGAAAAGGATTTTCATCCACTGTCATCTTCTTCTTATCATCGAACGTAATTCATCATGATTCAATGGCATCCTGCAACACGTGACGAAAAATCAAGCAATTGTTAGTCAAATGTGACCATGCATTATGCCACTTACAATATTTTTTACCCTTAATTTGTTCAGAGTTTGACAATTTATGCTTATCGCTCAACTTTATCTGCTTATTCCTATATAATTTATCAAATATAAGGTCAGCTTTGGTTACATCGAACGAGAACGTTCTAGCCTTTATGTTTCCATCTTTCATGGGCTCATCTTTGCCCGATGGTCTAGGCTTGGCCATTATAGGACAAGTATACGTATCTCCTTTGACCAATTCGACCAAATACATTTCGGCCTGATCGTATGACGCGTCGCTAATGGTATGAACGTCAAAATTTGGGCCTTCGTAATAAGTCCCTTTACTAGAATTTTTCATCTGCTCCTCTTCTCTTATCAGTCGTTCATACCTAATCACATTCGCACTCAACTGGAAAAGGTCAGGAAATTTCTTGTTTTGGAATTTCTTTTTTAAATCAAAGCTCAAACAGTCCTGAGAGATTTTGACAAATTCCTTTTTAGGCAAAGGTACAAAACACTTGCTTCTTGCTGTCTTGAACCTTTGGAGAAAAC
>NW_019236161.1:41683-42143 GCF_002742605.1 Olea europaea var. sylvestris
TGTCCTAAACCGGTAAACAGTGAGAATTCTGGCACTTTATACCCTCTAGGCCATGGATATGCTTGGTCTACCCAATCAGGATATGATTTTGTGTAAATCGGCCTAATGATGGGACGCGCCCCAAAAGCCATCTGATCCTGTATGATTTCCATAATCTGATTCCTCAACATGACGTTGGGGTCATATGAAATTCCTACAGGTTGGTTAACCGGTTGATTTGCATGAGACCTGATGTTTGGTCCTTGATTGGCAACAAAGTTACCATGATTAGGGCTATTACCATTAGCCTGAACATTTATTCCCTCATTAACACGTGGGGCATTATGTCCATTGTCTAGGACATTATCTCTTATATTTGGATTACCCCCCAAGTTAGGCGTACCACTACCATTGTTCTGATTTGGCACTGCACTACCCCCTTGGTTTGAAGTAGAGGGACCAGAAAGTGGTTCTACCCCTT
>NW_019236161.1:42264-62547 GCF_002742605.1 Olea europaea var. sylvestris
CGTTCTTTATTGGCGATGACTTTACAATTGGAAATTAAAAACAAAATGCCTCCAAAGGGCGTAAGCACACGAGTTACTGAAAGAAGTGTTTAAATCTAAACTAAGAAATTTAAAATTACATGTTCTCTATTCGAGAATTTTTGATTCGGGGTCTTTTGCTCTATGTCTTTTCTTCCTTTTATACTCCTTGGATGATCTCTGTATGATCAACCGCCTAAAAAACTGTTTGATCGTTCTATAACTGCCCACTTTCTTCGTAATGGCCAACTTTGCATGGAACTGCCTTTGTTAACTGCTGCCATTACTCTTTGTCTTTCAACCGTCTTCAATTGAATTCCTTGAATCGTGAAACGTGATGGGGCTGCTTAATAACTGCTTTGATAACTGCGCTTCTTGATAACCATAATACTTCATGTTTGCTAAGTCCTTGGGCGACTCAAAGGTTTGGGCGAGAATAGAGTAGTAGCTCTGGGCAACTGCATGGCATTCCATTCGCTCAGATCCTGGGCGACTTGCAAGTTTGGGCGATGGTGTTACCGCGTTCACGGGCCTCCCTATTTGGGCCTTCATTGAATCGTCTGATTGGGCTTCATTCTTTGGGCTATCTGATTTGGGGATCCTCCAATTGGGCTTCATTTTGGGCCGTTCGATTTGGGCTGAATTTTTATGTGTCAACACCTGGTTAAATAGATTTTTAATTATTTCGAAAACATCTAAGTCATATTCAATATTTTAGAAAGACAAACGTTATCTAGTTTCATATTCTCTTCATCCTGTATCTGTTGCAGAGGGCTTCTATGATTTTTGAGTTGATTTCAGCTAGCACGTTGTTTAATTTGCTTGTGCAAGGTAAGGTTAAAGACATTGAGCCGTTCGATTTGGGCTGAATTTTTATGTGTCAACACCTGGTTAAATAGATTTTTAATTATTTCGAAAACATCTAAGTCATATTCAATATTTTAGAAAGACAAACGTTATCTAGTTTCATATTCTCTTCATCCTGTATCTGTTGCAGAGGGCTTCTATGATTTTTGAGTTGATTTCAGCTAGCACGTTGTTTAATTTGCTTGTGCAAGGTAAGGTTAAAGACATTGAGCTAAAGGGGCATACCAATAGTGTTGATCAGTTGTGTTGGGATCCAAAGCATGCCGATTTGATTGCAACTACATCAGGTGACAAGACTGTTTGTTTATGAGACACTTTGAATTAAGCTATTTGTCCTTGTTTGTTGACACTTTGGGTTACTCGACCCCACCACTCCTCTCACATGAGGTCGGGTCCCATGTGGGGGTCATGACGTGGGGTCAAACTCGCATATGAGAGGAGGAGGTGGGCCCGAGTAAATCATAGTGTAAACAAACAAGTACAAGTAGCATGACCCTAATATTTTAGTTAAGACTGAGTAAAACTCCGGTTAGGACTAAAGATTATCAAAAGCTTGCCTTTTTAATTTATTTTCGAATGAAGAGTTTTTCTTATACTGGTATTTACCCATAAGATGCATTTTACAACTGAGATGAAACGTGGCAGAAGACGTATATGAATTGGCATTCACCTCGTAGAGTTACAAGGGGGTGAAGCCATTACCCCAAACTTACACAGTCTAATAGTCACGCAATCTCAATAATCGTGTATAAAAAGGGAAATATTGTGCCCTCTTCCACTAATCAGGCAATCTTGCCACCTGAAAGTTACATGTCTCAAGGAAGTGTACTATAAGTTCGGTGCGAGAGGTTCAAATATAAAAATTACTATTTTCTTCTCAAAGAAGGATCAAAAAATTGATAGAGTTCAGATATTTTGTCGTTGCTAAGTTTATACCTAAGTTGTTAAGATCCTATGAATTTAAAAATCTCATTTTATCAATAAATGTGGAGAATTGGCACAAATGGTCCCCATCATATAAAGTTGCCTTGTAAATGATCTTTAAAGTTTAAATCTTGGAACAAACATTCCAAACTTTCAATTAATGAACGGGATTGGTCCTTATGAACAGTTTTCATACAATTGACGGTTAAAAGGTCAAAGTTTTGATAAAAGACTAAAAGCCCTTATTTCTAGTTAAATATATACAAAAAATAAGACAAAAAACTGAAAAAAAAAAAAATATAAAGAGAAAAGAGAACTCATCCTGTCAACATCTCTCTCGTAAGAATAACCAATGCAACTGTAAACTGCATTAAAAATTCTGTCATTTAAGCTTGCCTTTTTTATTTTTTATTTTTTATTTTTTTGAATGAAGAGTTTTTCTTATGCTGGTATTTATCCAAAAAACCTTGCCTGTTCTTTTTTTTTTTTGGTAACGAATGATGCACTCAAAAGTAATTAGTACGTAAAACTGATTTCCTTTCCAGTTGTTTGTTGGTATTATACTCAGCATTAGCACCTTATTAGGTCACTGACAAAGGTCATGGGAATCACACCGCGACGATGATTGCAAAGAACATAGACACGGTGCTGAAGATTCTACTTGCAGGCTTAAACGTGTCAATTGGTCCATGCCTTCATTTAAGCTTATTTGATTGCATCAAATTTGTGAATTTAATTTAGTCAATTAAAAAGCTGCCAATAACCCTCAAATGATGTCTTTGACTCTTTATAATATTCAATGGTTTTGATTCCCTGCTGCTTTTTGCTTGTCCTGATAGGGGTTTGTTATTTCGGTCTCACGACCATTTGCTAATATATGTCTTAACTTCTTAGCAGGTCAAAATTTGAAGGACTGTCTGAAATACATAGCAAGAAAGACAAGGAAAGTCTGAAAGGTATTATTGGAATAGTGTATATTATCTTCCTGTCAAGGTAATTCATCAGCAAGTTGTATATACACTTCTTTTCTCATCTCCATGGTCCTCTATTTTCCTGAACAAGAAATATGCTCTAGTATTGGATAGTATTAAGAGAAAAAGAAGTTTCAATCTTGTTTATTTACTCTCTGGTCTTGTCCAGTGCCAAATATGTAATTCGTGTAAAATTTCTTAGTCGACATGATTGATCAAATCATCTGATGGTATATCCCACAAAACACATTCTGAACTGATAATGATGGATCCATCTCGTGTTTCTTTTCTTCCCTCCGAGTCTTCACCATTTTCACCCTCGGGTTTCTTGAGGCAGACTTGCTGGTCTCCTGCTGTGCACGTGCTTCCCATACACATACTTTGGCTCCATGGAGATCCATTCCCTTCATTACCGAGCGATGCAAGGCCATAGTGATATCCAGAATCCGATGCTGGAAAACAACTGAATGTTCCTGAAAAATTTGTAGACATTGCTCCAGTGTAGTCCCACGGCTTGTTTATAGGTAGCACGTCGGATTCTTTTATGGCCTTGGTCTTCTCAATTGTCTCATCCTTATCCTCGTGTTTAACACAAGTGGTTGTGCTGACAGGAATTGCCGGGGAATATTGCTGCAGCGGGAGGTCGATACGTCTCTTGGTGAGGAGGTGGAGCATTTCATCCTTGAAACACCCGAGGGCGGCTTCAGCCAAATGCGGAACTTGTGGCGGTGAAAGGGTGGTGGCGATTTCATTTATAAGATGGGAGAAGGGCTTGTGGGTAACTGGATCAATTCCCATCCCTGAAAGCTTTTTCTTCAGCTTGGTGTTCCAGTGATTTTTAACATCATTGTCTGTGCGTCCTGGCAGCTGAGCAGCAATTACAGACCATCTGTTACAGACAGTCATTTAAGCAATTAGCACTTGGAAATAATGGGGGAATATAAAAGTGTCCGTTCAAGCTTAGATGAGGAGGATATATGTTCTGTTTCTGGGATTATTTCCAGATTCACCCAGATTCTTGTTTGAGAAATATCAAAAAAAAATGTTGGATACCGGTTTCCAAGGACTGAATGAAGAGTTACAATAGTCTGTTCTTCTGCCTCTGTGAATTGGCCATGTTTAAGGTCTGGACGGAGGTAGTTCGTCCATCGAAGTCTACAGCTTTTCCCACACCTCTGAAGACCTGACATGAATTAATATGATGAATCAGCTCACAAGGTTATTGAAGAACTGTTGGCATGTTTGATACCCAGTGAACAGTTCTTAATCTTGTCTAAGGTAGTCAGTCGAGCATCCTGAACATGCCAACAATGTCATAACTGAATCTAATAATGGAAAAGTATACAGCGTATGGAAAAGACCGGCATGCTTAGGAATGAGACGCCAGTTACGAGTCCCATGTTGAGCGATGTAGGATGAAAGCTTTTGATCTTCTTCTGGAGTCCATTGACCCCTTTTCACATTGTCCTTCTCGCAGCATGGAATTCGACCCATTTTATGGAATTATATAACTCGGGCAGAGGAGACAGATGGTTCCAATGGAAAGTTGTGTTACAGTTGACAGATAATTTATGCTAAAATATGGAAGAAAATCTATAAATGGGAGAGGGACTCTATACAAGTAACAGAATACTGAATTTTATATGAAAATCCTGCAAAATGTGTGAACATTGGTGTTTATTGTACGATAATACAAGAATTGTTATATAGGAGATGGTAAGAAAATTGCAGAGGTGTGGCATTTGCATCAAAGGTGCATGATTTCATTAAAGAATTCAACGCCCGTTCACCGTGTGAAGACATGGGCAGGTTGCTCACCCACAAGACGCCCGGTCAACTCTCTCTCTCTCTCTCTCTCTCTCTCTCTCTCTCTCTCTCTCTCTCTCTCTCTCTGTGGTTTACTGCTGCAAGTTGGTGGATTATTGATTTGATAGTACAAAACATTGCAACACTTTTGATGTTTTAGCAAAAATTGAGGTTTGCGAATTTGTCATGGAAAAGTTGCATTCTTCGATAATTGGGATTTAAAGAAA
Organism: Olea europaea var. sylvestris; assembly: GCF_002742605.1. Taxonomy (NCBI): domain Eukaryota; kingdom Viridiplantae; phylum Streptophyta; class Magnoliopsida; order Lamiales; family Oleaceae; genus Olea; species Olea europaea. The sequence continues at coordinate 47,078 of NW_019236161.1, forward strand.
TCTATTTCATTTGCGTTTCAAAGGTTTCCCACATCTCCAAGAATGGCTGGTCTGATTGTGTTTTATAATATTCATTTGTAAGAATGTCAAATAATTCCATGTGCATTAAGCTCCTGTTTGGTTTAAATAAAAATTATATTTTTAGTAGATTTTGATAAAAGTTGCTGATTCCATGAAATGTGTGAATGAAAATGAGTTGAAGAAAAAATGAGTTTTAGAAGATGAGAGCCAAACATGGGCTAGGAAAATAATTAATATATTTAATTGTTTGTAGAACATGCTCAATCGTTACAGTAAAGTACCAAGTAATAGGCTTGTGTGGCATGTTTGATTGTACTTAAAAATTATAAGACATTTCATAAAGTAAATATTTCTCATTACTTGCCTCTTAACTCTAAGAAAAATAGTGTTTCCTTAATGCTCAAAACCCAGACGATCCAATAACTAAACGGCCACTGCCGCAAGCTACAAACTATTTCTCTTCTCAACTTAATGAATTACATGGATAAAACACTGATGAAAACACCCGAGACTCCATTTTATTGTGCAACACAAAGTGCTAAGATTTTTAACTACGGCTACTTATTTTCATTCCTTGTGCAATGACGAACGAATTTTCTCTGCAACAATTTGAGATACTGAAGTGAAAACAATCTTTTCACAGTTCAATACAGACGTTCCAAAGGTATAACTCTTTCTCTGGAATGCTCAAAGAAAGGGTGATGAATCCAGAGGCTTCTTCGTATTCAAATTTCACTTCCTCAGCATCCACTGTTACTCTCTTTGGTCGAACTGTTGAATAGGCTCCGAATAGACCACATCCACGAACTTTTAGACATACAGTTCCAGTCCTGTCCATTTCATAGTTTAGTTCCTTAATTGCTCCTCCAGAGTTGAACATTTTGATGAGTCCTATAGGAGCAAACTTAGTTCTGTTGGACATTTCCTTGACAGGAATGACTGTAAAGACATCGTACTCGCGTGCTTTCATAGTCACTGGTAGAGAAGTGTTTTTCGGAAGATAAACCAAGTCTCCTGCAATGGACACGAGAAGATCAGTTAAACATTATACAACAAAAAAAGAAGAGATTTAAGCCTCATTTTGAATAAATATAGGGTCGACTATATGAATTTCGTTACGTTACTCCGTCTGGTTAACTACTAGATTGACTAGCAACTGCAAAAGGTCATAGTTTTGTCCAGCCTCCCTCTTTTGACTTATTGTTGAATTTTGATACTCAATAAATCTAGGCGACAACACAATGACTCGATCCTGAAACTACTAGGGTCACTAGAAACAATTTAATTAAGTTACTGTTGTTCGTGGCCAACGCTTTTCAGATGGCCCAAGTTGTAGTTATCGATTGGCCGTGGATTGGTGGTGATATTTTAAGCCCATTCTTTGGTTTGTTGGGTCACTTGGTCCTGGCCCATTCGGAGAGGAGTGAATTTTGACCCTAGTATCTAACCTAATGGCTAATGCTATATATCATTTGCCTCTTCCCAGCCAATCCGTGTGCATTTACAATTGAGGCAAGAAGAGAGGCAGTCGTCTTGAAAGGTTTTCTTTGAGATTCAACCATTGCTCTCTTTGCTTTCTTCTGCCTTTCGTGATATTGTAATAATCGCCATCGTCATCCTTGGTGGGTATAAAGCTTGTGGCAACCAAGTGTGAGAGAAAAAGTTATGAATCGAGCTTTCTCAGTTAGTGTTCGTTTGGTTGAATAACTGAGCTTGAATTCAAGACTCAGTTATTCAACTAAACAAATACCAATCAAGGAGGCTTGACCCTCAACTATTTCACACTTGCACTAAGGAAGAGACAATATGGTGGTTCTTGCAGCAACAAAGGGAGGAGAAAACAAAGAGGTAGTAACAGTAGATCTCAAACCAAGCCGGATCCTCACTATGTATTTCAAACTCTCTGCAATTACACACAATAAGAAAACGACTAGGAGAAANGTAGATCTCAAACCAAGCCGGATCCTCACTATGTATTTCAAACTCTCTGCAATTACACACAATAAGAAAACGACTAGGAGAAAAAAAGATGATCAATTAGTCACCAATTTGGGCCAAGTACTCCACTCTAAATGGAGCAACAGAAAGTTCCAACTTACCAGAAATAAATGGGTTATGCTTATCACCATCCAACTAATAATTTAACTCAATAACCACAACTTGGATCATCAACAATGTGGAGCATCACGAGCTACATTAACTTAATTAAGCTGTTTTTAATGACCCAAGTTGTTTCCTGATCTATCACTAAGGTGTTGGTATAAATTATCCAATACTGTTTTAAAATCATCGTCCAAATTTATTGGGTATCAAAACCTAACGCTTATTTTACCAAGATTGCAGGAGTATTTTATATGAGTGCAAAACATGATCAAATCACTTAAGTCGTCATTGTGTCCTCAATGACACTAACTCGTCGTTTATCCAATATAATATGAATGTACATCCACCTTAAACGTCCTTATTTGCGTCCTTTGAACAACCCAACACTCAGACCCTCGGAAACATAAAACTTAACAAGTCCAATCGGTATTCTATAGAATTTACCATTTAATCCTATATCAGTTATAAGTTATGAAGCTGTAAAAATTACCACGAAGATGAGAATAAACTACGACGTCTCCACTCCATCGCTCATCAGCAATTCTAGGCAAGTAATCGACGTCTTTAGATCTAAGAATTCCAGTTACAGTGCCAGGTTGCTCGTCATGGATGAGATTCTTCTTTCCAACTCTGCACCAACCTGCTCCTTGGCAATTGAACACCCCCACAACTCCATTGAAATCATTTAGATTCCAAATTTTTAACAAACTGTAATGAAAATACAAGGTGTTATTCAAACAAATGAAACTTCAAGAATTGTTATTCGTTAAAATTCATTAAAATACCTCTTTCCATCTCTGGCAGGATCTGAAAACAAGCAATCCCTTGTTGGTCTTCCAGGGAATTTGGCCCTCAATATGGAACCGTCAGGAAGTACAAGCTTTCGGAGAAGATTAAAATCGTGCTGTCCAGGCTTATCACTGCACATAATTGATGTCCAATGGGAGAAAAAGTAAATTGTCGCGAAACATATATCGTCATACAATGTAACTACAAGTAATTTTGTTTCCTTACTAATAATTTAAGCTTTTAGAGAGAGAGAGCTCAACAATATTCATTGCACCTGACATAAATAGCACAGCCTCCCACAGCACGTGCGGCTCCATGGTATTCTGCCATTGGGTGTAAACTCTGCCGTTCATATAACAAATTAGTATATCGATTTCTCAAGACTAAGGCCACAAACATTTGATCAAGTCATCAGCTTACATGAAACATATCCCAATCTGGCTGCATAAACTCCCCTAAGAAAACAGTGTTGTAAGCAACTGATGCAATGTGGATCGTGTGCGATGCTGGATCTTTCGGCCAGAAATCATCTGATGCTCTAATAACAGCTGTTCGCTTTGCACTGAAATCCAACACAAAATTTTATCAATAATTTAATTTTTTAGCTAAGAAATATGTGAAAGGAATTCAAATGTAAAGAGAGAAACTGATGATTACCTATACAAACCATCTGTGTTATGACTCATGCAAGAAATGATACCATTATCAGGGAAATTCCTCAAAATCGAGGCCTCTAATGCTCGGTGGTATTTCTGGGCAAGCTTTACCCGTCCACCATGGCCCGCCCCAAGGGTTTCAAGAATGTTCTGAACATCTACCTTAACCCCATCAATACCAGACGATGCAAGGTATGAGTGCAATTCATTATAGAAGTTAAAGACTTTCTCAGGGTTCACAAGACCAAGCCCATTCTTGGTGATGCTATTCAATGCATCACAAGGTTCGTTTGACTGTACGCCAGGAGAAGAGATGGGGTAAGCCAGCTTAGAGTCGTAATGTTCTAGTCCATCGCCACCAGGTCGGACTCCACCCCAGTACCCCGTTAATGCATGCCAGACATAAACATACTTTACAGAATGTTCATCTTTAATTTTGTTGACAATATGCTGAATTCCCATTGCTGGATCTTCCACTCTGTGACCCTCTTGGCCATCCTTCTGAAATTTGTGGTTCTCTTTGATGTTAGTTAACCTGTTTGCAAAGCTGGATAGGGAAAGGAGTGATGGAAACTGTCAGCCAGGAAGAGGAAGGCAAGAAATCCAAATAAAATTCAGTTCTTTGACTCACTTGGCTGTGTTATCAGCTTTAGATGCAATACTAACTGGATCCATACTAACTGATTGCCATCCATCATCAATGATGACAAACTTCGGGGCAATTCCTCCTTGCTCGAAACTACAATAAGATATCACTGGTTAGTATCCCTTAGCCAAAATCATGTCAACCACTCCATGTAGTGGTGTCAATTGGCCCCAGACCTCCACATTTCTCCGTGGCCCATCTTGGACCCTTGCAATGGGCTAAAAATGTGGCCAATCCAAATTTGACACCATTGATTCCACGTGAAGTGTTTGTGTGTTACCTTTGCAAACCCTGCTTCACTCCTTCCGAAGTGACATCAGTATAGAAAGCATCCCACGTACACCATCCGAACCAGTTCAATAAGTCTGGCATCTGAACCACGATCAAAAACCGGGTTTAGAAATGCAGTATCGATGCCCTATTGCAAAACAAATTGGAGCAATTAGAGAAAACATTAGCAATAATTCTTCTACCTTTTTCCTATCCCGGTGACTAAATGTCTGCAAATGTCTTTCCACAGACCTGCATAAAAGTAAATATGTTCTCAATCATCTTTAAAAGTAGTATTAAATTTTTTGTTACTAATGTAAAAACTTGAGGGCATGATGTTCTGTCGTTCGATTAGATAGAACTTGGCACGACCAATGAGTGGAAATGTGTGACATTTAATTATAATTGTCACGTCCAATCCACAAACACATATACTATAAAAGAACTTACTTGACTGCATTGGTGATCACATCAAATGGGTCGGATCCAGCTGCAACGAAAACTAGATGACTCCCTTCGAATTCTTGAACAGCAGGATCTCCTGCATCCAAACCACATTACTAAAATTCCCGAAACAGGCCGATTGGCAAAGAAGATAACAAAATATGTCAAAATGATCCTTAAATGAACATCCGCGCTTACCACTTTCCAAGCAAATCTCCAACTCATTATTCGCATTACCCTGAAGAACAGCCCTGAAATCTCCCTCTAATATCGGCAAAAAAACGACGTATAATGCTGATTTGTCCTCCCCATCTTCTCCAAAATGTGAACCATCTTGTCCTTCCACAATCAAAAATTGGGTTTCAAAAGGTATGTCTTTGCCACTTGTACCCATCCTCTGTGTCATCCACCACAACTTGAACCGGAAAACACACATAAATCGCAGTCCCCTGGAAATCAAAACCAATTAGTATTTCACATAAGTATATAGTCACTCTCGGTTCCAGTAAATCTAACTATGAATCCACCAGATTGATGGATAAAAATTCAGGTGGCTGACTCCAAGTTTGTGTTGTAGTATAAGATCAAGCATAAAACATCAAAAGAATCCACAAATTCAAATCAACTCATGAAAATTTGAAAATCACAAAATAAAATAGACAAAAAGAGTACTTACTCGAGTTTTCCGACCGGGAAGACCCTACGGCTGCCAATCTGATCGGATTGAACGCCGATGAAAGCTCCATTAGTCAAAATTTCACCAGTAGCTGGAGTTACCATAACTTTATCATCAACGTTTGTCAAAATGGTTTTTCCCAGCACATTCAACCTCCCATCAACCACAGATATTCCAGACCCGACAGTCATTTTTTCAGCAGAAATATATTACACGGAGAACAATCACAATAAACAAGAAGAACGAGCTCGTGACAATCAGAGCCCAGTGCAGCAGAAATGGGGTGCATATAACCGGTATTTATAGTTAACAAATGCAAAGTGCATGCGCATATGAGGCTGCTGTGCTGATACATTTTTACATCGGAGTCCGTGAAGCCCGGTTATTTCGGCTTTAGCGCCGTGGAATTTTCTTTGCAAGTATACAGGTATATGAGAAAATATCCTCCCCTTACACTACTATTTGAAATCATGGCACCAAACACACACCTAACCATTTTTTAAGCAGCCGCAGCCGCACGTAGAAATTATGGTGTAGGTTCGACCACTTAAGTCGCTTTAGACTTACGCTCCTCTAAAAGTGAAATGGGGGTTAGATCATCGTCGAACGATATAGTAGAAGGCAATAAATATAAACAATATATTTAGTATCTAACAATAAAAATAAATTCGAGCTACAGCATGTTGAAGATAAACAATAAATATTATAACATAACAGTTTATGACTTTGTATTTCTGAATTTCATGATTCCTTCAAAGGAGGCTCGAATCCAAGTCAATGACTTGGTAAAACTTCACTTGTACCACTTGTGTTGGGGTAAAAAAATTTAATGAGACGGTTATATATGTAAGACTGTCCACCTAAATCATGACATCTTAATTCTCGAGCCATTCTAATTGTGTTTCAGTGTCCAAGATAGTAAAAGAGAAACAAAGTGGGTGTCCAACGTCAAGGTATTGCTATTTGATTATCTAGTGGTTCGATGTATTGTGATTTAAATGAATAATCCAATTATATGTGCACATATGACCGGACCTAATGAAATTTCTAAGCTAAGCATTGATGTCAACCGTTTACGTTTTTAGAAGAGTGACTCAATGTTGGTAAAAGAAAATATAGATTTGACAACAACTTTTTCAAATTGCCAGATCCACGCGGGTGAATTTGCTGGATCAATGGTCCTGATCATTGTTGGGAGCATTGGATTGAGGTAGGTAGTGAAAATATCTTCTGACTTTTCTCTGATGCATGAATTAGATTTATGTGGCTTTGTGAAGCAGATTAAAGTGGAATAAGATTTGCATCAGAAAGTGAATAAAATGGGTCACGGGTAAGTTCAACAATGTCATATGTTATTGGACCATTTGTCCAACAATAATGGGCTTGCAGACTTTTCTAGTTTGAAAATCACATGTTCTTGTTCTCTGTCTGATTTCATATTGAAAATAGCACATGTATGTCGGGTTGGATTGGTCGAGTCGCTTTTTAACACCAATTTACAAATCTATATATTCATTTTGAGTTTAGAGCTTATTGTAGAATCGAATTTTTATTTTATTTTAATAAGAATGTATATCTAAAAAGTATGAACGAGTTATAAGAAAACATGAAAATTATTATTATTATTATTATTTTTAGAATATATGGTTAAAAATGGGTGCAAAAAAAGTATAACTTTCACACAAGAACTTAATCGAATCAAATTGCTCGTCTAAGTTTGATGGATTCTGATATCATAGCAAGACTTAGAGTTTTATCTGTTGATTAATATTTTCTTATTTATTCATTGTGGAATATATCGTTTAACAATTTTGACACCCCTACTTGTACTCATCATCTCATTTAGACATACACGAGTTAGAGACCTAGCCCTTGACTCATATCCACCAAATGTCAAGATTCATTACTAATATAATTGGAAAGCTCCGTGTTATTTGGATCACACACAATCAACTATAGTAAATTATTCAAAAATTAAGAAAATTTAAAGAGAAAATGTCCAGGCCCTATTTTTTAATTGCACCAGCCAAACGTTGGGGGAAGGGAAATCTTGGTTTTATCGTTAAAATACACTGAAATTTAGCAGAGGATCCGAAATGAAAAAGACGAGAAAACACCTCACATGATTCTCCTGCATTGGTTACTCAGAACTATTTCATGAATAGGCATAGTTAATAATTTCTCTTATTTCCACCTCTTCCTTGACCTATAAGCCTCTATTTTGATGTAGCTAAAAACCCGAATTTTAATAGATCTTAATAAAAGTTTATGAAATAGGCAGTTAAAAAGTTTATAAAAGTTGTAGGTATTATGAAATGTATGATCGAAAATGAATTTTTTTTTTTTAAATGAGTTTTTAAAATGGGAGTCAAATCTGCTTAATCTGTTGAAGTAACAATTCGACATAAACTTGCATTTGAGTGATCATTTGCGAAAAATATTGATCGATTAGTAGACTTTTAGAAATAAATTTTATATGCATGATGGTATTTTAAAGATAAATTTACAATTCTCCTAATCCAAACACTACATACTCAGAATCTACCTTGGCTCATGTAGGCGTGCCCACCTTTTAAACAGAGGTGCACAATCCACATTAGCAAACAAGTTAAAGGGGAAGATGAGGGGGATGAAGAGACGACGGGGTATTGTCATTGTTGATGGAGAGGTGGTGGCAAAGGTAGCTAGTAGTATAATCGTGGATAAAAACTTTAAGGGACTATTTGATACTTTCGAAGGTTTTGGGGCATTTTTCTAAATAGTAATCTTGCTTGTCAATGGGGAGTCTCAATTCAACCCAATAATATTTGGGCTCAAATTAATAGCCCAATTAAAATATTAAGTTTTGGTCCAATCATTGTGCTAACGGGACTCAAATCATTAGCCCAATTAAAATATTTAGCCTTTTATCCAATCATTTTTGTATTAATTAGGCTCAAATTAATAGTCAAATCTAAACTAGAGCAATGCTATTTATACATAATTATTTACATATTGATATATAGAGAACAAGAAAAAATGAACAATGATATTCAAAGTGAGAACTATTGATGATCGTCTTATGTAACATACATGCATGCATCAGATAACAAACTGTCACATATATATTGTGTGAGACGATTACCTATAATTTTCACTATAAATAGTATTACTTGAAAAAAAAATTAGTTTGGAAGAGAGAGGGGGAGGAAATTAATTAAATTTTAATGTAATTATATACAAGTAACATTATGCATCAAATAAAAATTTGTCACATGTATGTCATGTATAGTGACTATCAGCAATCCTCATTATGAATGGCATTACTTGAAAGAAAAAAAAAATAGATTGGAAGAGAGAGAGAGAGGAGAAATGAAATCAAATAAATCTTAATATAATTTCATGTCATCAATTTATACATTAATCTGTTAGATAATTATGTAAAAGTGACATTACTCGTTAAAATAAGTTCATGGTTAAACCAATTATGCAATGCATACGCAAATTTCAATTGAAATTCAATATTTTATCATATTAAAATCCAATTAAGCCTGAAATAGTCAATTCCACTAGGATTCATTTCTTCCTAGAGTTAATTTAGTGGCTTTGCAGTCAAAACCAACTATTTTGGCTTTATCTTNCTTTTATGGTTTAGATAATTTTGCCTACTGTGATGAATAAATCTGGAATCATGTTTTAAGCTATAAATTATGAAAATGTCGCATATTAGGGTTGATTTATACTTATTCATGTGAAACTTGATATTTTTGAGCACAAGATCCATATTTTGCATCATGAAAGAATAATTTGATTTAGAATTTGAATAAATTGAACAAAAAAATATAGTGGACCTTAGATTCTAAATCCAAACGTCCATTAAATTATACATTCTCAAACCAAATCTAGAATAGTTCAGGAGTGATTGAATTGTTGTAGGGAGACATTAATATAAATATGGATTCCATGTATGCTAGTGGATTGTCTAAAGCCAATAATATGAAAAATATGTGAAAATCTTAAGTTAGGGATCGATTTTTGATAATGGGTGTTTGATAAAGGATATTGTACTAATTATTGGTTTCGTGGCCTTTATGATTAGAGTGATTAAGCCTGCAAGAATATTTAAAATTTGATGCCGTAAAGTCATCTAACTTGAGAGTTATCAGCCAAAAAACTCACTACATGGATCATTTAGAAAGCTTGATGAAGAGAAGTCCGTGCATAAGATGTGAGAAAAGAAAAAATATTTTATATGCCTTAATTAAGTTCCAAACACTTATTTTAGAGAATTAGACCTTTGACAATAAGTTATTAACTTGATTGATTATTTGGGGTTAATGCAATAAAAAATAAAAAAGAATCTTCATTTATTGATGTACTGAGCTGTAGTTAGAAAAATTGAACCAAACTAGAGAGGATGGGGACTAATATTAAATACAATCTTAGGTCAAACAGTGGAAAAATAGTTAAAAATAAATAAATTTGGGAGTGTAAATCTCACGAGAGAAGAAATGATATATTTGACCATTTAGGGTTGGGATTTGAATAATTTTATGAATTTATGATGCTTGACTTGAATTTTTACACATATACGTCGACTTTGCATTGAACGAGTAGAAATTAATATTAGCAATGTGATTTTGAAACAATTCATAGTTTTAATACATGAATTCCAATTCTAAAGACAAACTATCTAACCATGGTTGTTTAAAAATTTTGTAATTAAATCAAAATGTATTTTGTTTAAAGACAAATAATTGTTCAAATTTGGAAGTGTTAAATAAATATATTTCATAGTTAGACCAACTATTCAACTCATACGCAAATTTCAATGGAAATTCAATATTTTATCGTAATAATTTTTTTTAAGCGTGAAAAAATCAATTCCACGAGGATTCATTTCTTCCTCGATTTAATTTAGTGGCTTTGCAGTCAAAACCAACTATTTTTGCTTTATATTCGCTCATCTGACCAATACGTCTTTGCACGCAACATAAAATAGAATCAATCACTATCTACTTTCTCTTAAAAAGAGAAACTTGAGGGAGTACTATTCATTTTCACACTCTATTCCCAAATTAATTTTGTACCGTTCATCTCATTTATTTCATTATCATTTCCTTTGTTTTGATTATTTTCTTTCTAATCCTAACTAAAATAAAAGAGAAACTTGTTGTGGCACTGTTTTCATCGAGTCGTGCCCAATTACTGCATCTAAATGGTACTCCATTCTACCAAAATTGAAATGTTAGAAAAAAAATATATAATCAAAAGAAATATGAAGAAAAAAGAAATTTGAAAATAATTTTAAAAAAATATATAATAAAAACAAAACAAATTAAACAAAAGAAAGTTACAAAAATTAGCGAATCGAATTATAACTATCATTTTACACCAATATACTAATAAAAAAACTTAACAACTTAACAAATTAAAGAACAGAAAAAGAATTGCAGGCAAAAAAAAATATTATAAAGTTTTTTAATTAAATTGGAATAATTAAAATTAAAAATAAATATTATTTAACTAAAATTAAAAAATTACATTTTATCATAAAACAAAAAAAATTAAAAAGAATTTTAAGTCGAAAAAAAAATATTTATAATATGAAGAAAAAAGAAATTTCGTAATATTAACAAGTTGAAGCATCCACTAGTGTTTGCCTTCCCAATAATGACATATAATATAACAATACCCACACACACACGCACTAATTCAGCTTTATTTAGATTTTCAGTACAACATATTTATTACATGGAAAAACTGGACGTCCAGGGGCCTATTTGGCGCCCCCCTATTGGGGGGTCGTCTGACAGTGACAGGCGACCCCCCAATAGGGGGGCGCCAAATAGGCGCCTGGACGTCCAGGCCCCTGAACGTCCAGCACGTCCCTTATTATATTGGAAACGCTTCTCTCCATCACATCATAATTATTATTTTTTAAATTTTGTTTTGTTCATATTATAAATAAAGAATTTTTTTCGATTTAATTTTTTTTATTTCTTTTCTCTTTACGATGAAACTTAATTTTTTCAATTTTAATTAAATATTATTTATATATTTTTTATTTAACTTTTGTAACTTTCTTTTGTTTAATTTATTATATTTTCTTATTGTCTTAAAATTTCTTTTTTCTTCATATTATAAATATTTTTTTCTGTTTAAAATTCTTTTTAGAGCCTATTTGGTATCCATTTTTTTTGAAAATGCATTTTTCTCTCTCTTCTTTTCAACCATACATTCTTTATTAAAATAATATTACATGTAAATAAAAAACTTTTCCTTATTTTTCAACCACACATTTCCCATCAATTTACTATTCAAAAATGCATTTTTACATAAAAATATCTGCCAAACACCCTCTTAATTTTTTTCGTTTTATTGTAAAACGTAATTTTTTCAATGTTAATCAAATAATATTTATTTTTATTTTTAATTATTTTGATTTAATTAAAAACTTTATAATAACCTTTTTTATATATATTTTTGCCTATAATTCTTTTTTTTGTTTTTTAATTGTTAAATCATTTAGCTTCTTTTCTTTATTAGTATTGGATTGAATGAAGTGAAGTGGTATGTGAAAATTGAGAAATATTGTAGTGAAGGTGGTGATTGCAATGAAATGGCGTGTGAAAATGGAGAAATAATTGAAGACAACACGACGTCATTTTTACTCCCACTATTTTTTAGTAAAAAAAATTTAAATTTTTTTTTATTCTTTTCTCTTTATGATAAAATTATATTTTTTAAATTTTAATTAAATAATATTTATATATTTTTTATTTAATTTTCGTAACTTTCTTTTGTGTAATTTGTTTTGTTTTTATTAATATTTTTTGAAAATTGTTTTCAAATTTCTTTTTTCTTCACGTTATAAATAATTTTTTATTTGATCTAATTTTTTTTTTCGTTTTATGATAAAACATAATTTTTTCAATTCTAATTAAATAATATAATATTTATTTTTAATTTAATTAAAAAACTCTATAATAACTTTTTTTAAATTTTTTTTCTATTTTTGCCTATAAATAAATTTTTTTTTTTAATTTAGTTTGTTCTCATGCCTCTCTACTATATAAAAAAGAAGATCAATTCATTACTGTTCATTTGTTGTTCATCCGTTTCACACTTATCTGGTTCCTATAATTTAATTATTTTTTTTTTGCGCGTGCAAATGAGTTGTAAAAATGTTATTGGGAATGCAAATCCAGGTGTGTACTGTAGCAACTTTCCTAGGTGTGAAAACCAAAGTATGTAGGAGAAATGTAGCTACTCTGTACGTGTAGTTACTGTAGCAATCTTGTCATAAAAAAATAAAAAATAAAAAAAAATAAAAAAAAACCAATAGCACACGTGTAATTATTGTAGCAATTATTCTGCAGTAAGAAGAGAGACGGCAATAGCAGATACGAAATTGTTTTCAATTTTGTCAAGATGTCGGGCCTCATGGGTTGGCAAGTGGCACATTTTAGCTTTTCAAAACAATAGTAAGAGCAGATTATATTTTTTTTGAATTTTCATTTCATCCTTAGCATTAACAATTATGAAAAATGATCTGAGCTATAAAGTAAAGGGTAATTTTGACAAATTCATTATTAGAAGGTGGGCATAATCATCTTCCAGCTTTGAATGTATCTGTAAAAGGATTGACTTTTGAATGTAGACCGTAACGTGGTTCCAAAAATTCATTGTCCTCTTCTTTTTCTTTTTTTTTTTCTACCTTTTCACCTCCATTTCTTTTTATTTGTAAAAATGAATTTGAAAGTTTTATTGTTCTAATCTTTTTTATTCTCTTTTATATTCTTCACCTTCGCTACTTCTACCGTGCGAAAACGGATACACGGGAAAATTGTATAGAAATTACCAACAAAGTTGTGTAGAAACTAGATGTTGATAACCTAAAATATATGTATTTCACATTTCTTTCTTTTGAGTAACGCTATTTTTGAAATAATTTATTAAAATTTGTTCATTTTAGAGGATTTTACCATTAAGGGTCCGTTTGATTGCAAAAATGAAATTGAATTGAAAATGAATTCCAGAGAATTGAATTGTCTAGAAATTATTTTCTTGAGAATTGTAAATTATTATATTTGATTGGGATAATTTTCATGTGAAAAATATTGAAATACAAGTGTTTTTTTATCTTCGTTTGGCTTTGTTTGACATGAAAATTGCCAATTAAAGGGATAGATTTTACTGGTATTGGGGATGGAATTTGTTTCCATTGTCAACAAAAAAAAAAATTCAAAAAAATCATCTATTTTTTGATGTTTGTTTAACTTTTTTTTACATGAAAAATGCCATTTAAAGGGAAGTATTTTTTTTTTTACAATAATTTTTAGAATTTGTTTCCATTGCCTACAAATAAAAAAAAAAAAAAATTGAAAAAAATAAAACAAGTGCTACAGTAACCGATAATTCCAATTCTCCCCATTTTGGTGAGAATTGGAATTCAAGGAAAATATAGAAATTAGTTTAGATGGCATAAATTGTGGAATTCGAATTCTAGAAAAAAATTTGCCAATCAAACAACAAAAAATTGGAAATATGGAATTTGATTTCCATTTTCCATGGAATTGGGGTGCAATCAAACATAGCATAAATGTTTTCTATTTTAAACTCATGTTGTATCCTATTGCTTATGTGCACAGGCTCCATTACATTAACTGACTTGTAGAATCGAATATTGTAATAGAAAAATCTCTGCCGGGTAATTTTTTTGAAATATATTCTTTATTTTAGTTGATTGTTCATGTTTTTTTTCAAAAAAATCGAGTTTTTCCAATTAGTCTTCTTTCTTCTCTTATATTATTTGGACTATTTTCATTTTACAGTAGTTGAAGATTTTTTTTTATTTTTTTTTTTGTGGTTGAATATTTCTTTTTCTACATTCTTAGGGGTTTTATATGTGGTTTAATTTGTTTGCTCGTTGTGAAGTTTCTTTAAAGATAAATTACAAGTTACTGCCTAGCGGTGTTCTAAAGTTTAACTGTTGAACTTTCGTAAGGAATTATTGGTATTTATGCTTTGTCTAATAGAATGAGCAACTTAATTACATAGATGGTAGAATCCAGTAAAAATGTAAAAGAAAAAAACTTTAGCTCATTTCTTCCATGTTTCTTACACCAATTTGTTTATTTAGTCGTTCACAGATACTATTGTTACTTACGTTGCTACTTTCAATTGCAAAGAAAGAAATAGATATGGAAGCAAATATTCAGCTTCTGTTAAGGAATCGATGGTTCATCCTTTTATATTTGAACCAGAACATGTTAAACTATTTTTTTTTTATTTTTTATCTTTTTTTTCTCATCATCATTTTGAAATCATATTTTCCATTATTATTATAGGTAACGCAGATACAATATCTTGCTTCAAATAAAGGACTAATAATAAAATGAATATAAGTTTCTTTGATGTTTCAATAAATGCTACTGAAAATTTGCATGGTACAAATTATAATAGTTATTGCAATATTCCTAAAACAATTTTGTTATTGAAAAGATATTGAAGATAACATATTTATCCTTCAAGTATATTCTATCATAGTTAATATTTTACATATCTTAGACTCTACTATGTATAAGTTTAGGCTGCGATTTCAATTGATGTCTGTTATATGTTTTTGGTTTCCTTTACGGAGTACTTTTCTACTAAAATTCGAATACCTTATAAAATCAAATTACACAATAGATATTGTTAGCTTTAGGTGATTTTGAATGGTTGTATAAATACTTCTTTCGTATTTTATTTAATTAATGATAAATTGGTCATTATCTATTGTGAGCTTTACCTTATTGTTTATTCTTCTTGTAATAATTGATTTACTTACATAAGTTAGTCGTTCTCTATCATTACATACTTTTACTAACTGATCTATCCA
>NW_019236161.1:66074-97112 GCF_002742605.1 Olea europaea var. sylvestris
CCGTTTGGTAGCTCGCAAGGCTCATAACCTTGAGGTCACGGGTTCAAATTCTGTCTTTGTAATATCTTTTTTTTTTTTATCAAAAGGGGGTTTGGCTCTATTAACTAGTAATTAATTACCCCCGCCCACCCAAGAAAGGGGCGTGGTAGGAAAGGAAAAAAAGAAGAAAAAAATAAAAAACAAATGAATCAGATCAGTGTGTGTGTGTGTAAATAAATTTAAAAAAGATTTGTCTTTATTTGTGTTCATCTTCTATTTCAATCATATTTAATAATTTCTTCTTCATCTATTTAAAGTTATTATTAGAATTTTTTTTCATCTCTTTCTTTCGTTCATCTTTTCTTTCAAGTTTATTGTTACCTTCAATTACACTACATCTAAAGTTTGATTTCTTATTTTCTTGTTGCCAGGTAATGTGCAGTCTTATCGTTTAATTTTTTTCCTTCATGTTAGATTTTTGCACTTTAAATTTTATAGTTACATCTGTTTTACAGAAAAACGACTATGTAAGTTACTTATATAATTCACGCTTTGTTAATTCGTTTTTATCATTCTTAGTTTTTTAATTTAGTACATTCACAATTCCTCATTAATTTCTATTCTTAACTTAATTTCTTAATTTAGTACATTCACAGTTTAGAATAAGTACAAATTTGGGTTAGGGAAAAAAGTTAGCTTATTTTTTAGCCTAAAAGTGAATTTATATATTGTGTGAGATAGATCCTTGATGTTAGACTTACACCTCTTAGTACAACTTTTTTTTAACTATCTGTCTTTCCGGGTATATAACTATTTATTACCGAAAGCTTGTTAGTTTTTAGCAAGTGATCGAATTTTATCTTCTACTTTCAAGTAGTTTGATGGAGAAGTGTAAAAATAAATTTAAATAAGAAGTGAATGTATTTTTAATAGATCTTAGAAGATAAGTAAATTTTTAAATTGTTCTAGCTTGTCTTTATTTGTCCTTACCAATTATCTTCGGACCAAAAATCAGATAATGTTGACTAAGAAGCTATCGCCACCACCACCACCACCACCACAGAGTTTGTTCGACTACAACATCTAAGAACATTTCATTTTCCATGGAATCCAAAGCCTTCCTCTCACCTGATTTAAGGAAAAAAAAAAAGTAAATCGTTTCTTAGTATTTTGTTTTTGATCAATTGTTAATATTACTTCACTTGAGATTTATTGTTCTTGAATTTTAATTTAATGTAATTTTAATTCCTTTGTTTTTGGGGACTTTCAAATGATTATTTGGTTATGGTTCATCTTGATTACTCAATTCTCGAAAGAGAGTGGATTAATTATGTTTAGAGGCAGTATATATAGTAATGGGTTTACAAGATTTTAAAATATTTGAGTATGTAGGAATTTTAGGCAATAACAGTTGTAGAATTAATGAATTATTGCTCGATTCTATTCTGTAGTGACTAGATTAAAGTTTGATTTGTTTGGTTTCAGAAATCATACTATTGTGAGTATGTTGGAGTCTTTGTTAGTTTATTTAACAATATCAAGAATGCTTTGTTACATGTGGGCATCTTAAACTTCAAAATAAAGAAATACTTAGAAATTTGTTTAATGGAATTGCTTTATTGATACAATGCTTGAATGATTTTTCTAATTTTTTTTGTACAAATGGCCATTTGCAAGTTCACATCTCTTTTGTTAGGGATAAACACATTTAGGTCACATGGGTAACTAATGATAAATCTTTACCTTTTATTACTGAGTATAGTATGGATAAGATAATTGGATGCACAAAGGGCTATAAATTTGTGAGATCTGGTGATAAAGCGAACAACTACGAGTCATGGCTAAGATGACTGGAAGGTATTGTTCAACCAGGCAACAAAAAGTGGCTAGTCATGTTAAAGGTATGATTTATCCTTCATCATTGTGGTATGTTTGTTAGCTTATGAGATGGCCATTAAAGTAGCAAACTGACTTAAACATGTTGATTTATTTATTTATTTATCATTATTTTTTTTTTTTTGGGTATGACGAGATCTAATTCTTGAATCTGACACTTTAAATGCATTGGTGACTTTTTGTTTTAGAGACATTTTCAAGATTCGATGTCCATTCAATAATAGTGTTTAAATTTGCTTCATTTCAGTTATGCTTTTGAATTCTTGAAGATAACCATAGTTTATGATGTTATTTCTTTCGAGTATTTTAAACCTTTTAAAAAATAATAGCCTTTGTTCAATCAACGCATATATCTCCCGTCAATACTTATACATTGAACAGACTAACATTAACTTCAAAATGTCTCAATCCGTGCATTGCATGTACAAATACTAGTAATAAATAAAACACACACACTCTCTGTCAATCTCATTTGGTACCGTGTAATTTATCTTATCAGACAAATTTTACATGATGATCATCTATCTATACCTCGTCGAAAATCTAGATTTGTGATTGAAAAAATATGTATATATGGGAAATTTGGGTTATGAGGGATTGGCACGTACCAAATCTTCTAGAAAGTTTTGACTTTCACCTCTTTTGGGCCACAAATTTGGAGAGACGTCACCAGTCTTGTTATTTGACCCTTTATACTTGTTTTTTCTCCTTTTGTGGGGTTTAGACCCTATTGGCCAACTTTTACTTACTTAAAAAAGTCGGTTCACAATTGGGCCATACTATATGGAGATAGGGATAGGGTCCTAGAGACTTTTCATTAATCCTTGTTTGAAATTTCGTCATATCTTTACTTAAGTTACGATTCATTAATTGAATAATTTGGGTAGTTAACGGACTTTATTTGGCGCTAATTGACGAGGCTATGATATTATATTGTCTCGTCCACTAGCCAATGTATCAGATATTTCGTTATGCAAAGTTGAACAGACGAAAAGGCGACTTTTTTAAAACATAATTAATTGTATCCACCAGCTTTACTTGCATTTGATGGTTAGAAAACGACTTTAAGATAGCAAACACTTGTGTTGCGTTGGACCAAAATTGAGCAGATCTTTACTTATTTTATATCATCCACTGTGATAGTGTACCACTGTAAAAAAAGACTTTATATTTAGCCCCTGTTGAAATAATTTTTTTGAATATAAATCAAGAAAAGTTTTGAATTTACGTATTAATTTCCTTGAACAAGTTCATAATTCGATTGAAGTTATCAAATCATATAATGACTTTATTAATATTCATGATTCGAATGCCGTCCCAACCTAATCTCTTCTGTTCTGTAATATACCCAAGCCAATATGTGATCTAAAGTATGAAAATAAAATAAACTAAGAGCTGGTTTGGTGGTAAGGATTTTAATAATTGTTTTTTTGATCGTTAGAGATAAAGTAGGTTCTACCGGTGAGAAAAGAATTCAAAAATTATGATTGAAATGGTAAAATAACGGTCAAAAAATTTATTTTAATTGATTTTTAATTCTTAACAAACAACACTAAGTATTTAAAATAATTTAATTTTCCAAAAGTGTAGTACACGACCCCACCGGACCCAATTGGCAATGGTTAGAGCAAAAGGCAAGTTAAAAAAATGGCTTAAAAGAGGCGATCGACCAAAAGAGAGCCCACTGATCCACTAAACCACTAATCTTCTAGAAGCAATACAAGGTGCCATGTCAGCACACGGTAATCCATCCCCAGCTTGATAATGGTTCCCAGTGGGCCCTCTTTCTCTCTCACGATTCCCCGCCTCTAACATTCTTATATACCCCCTCTCTCTCTCTGAAAAATTAAAAATCCATTGCATTCACAAAATCTCTCTTCAATGCAAGGAACAGTATCTTTCGGCCACCGCAATATGTTTATTTGCTCGGTGGTAGCGGAGGCGCCGACGGCGGTGGTTATTGAGCGGAGGAGGAATCTGTACGAGGTCCTCAGAGTCAATCAAAAAGCTACCCAAATGGAGATCAAAGTGGCGTACCGTACGCTTGCAAAGTTGTACCACCCGGATGCTGCCTCGCATTTAACTAAATCATCATCGACGTCAACGGGAGACGGCGGCGGCATAGATTTCATCGAGATTCACAAAGCATACGCCACGCTATCGGATCCCGACGCTAGGGCTGTGTATGATTCGATGTTATGCGTCGGGTCGCAACTTCGGAGGCCTTCTTGGAGTGGCTCCGGGCTCCGGAGTCAGGAACGGGTACGGTTTTATCAGAGCCGGAAGTGGGAAACGGATCAATGCTGGTGATGACAGTGACGTGGCAATTGGTGGTGAAAACCCGTGGAAATTCTCTTCTTCCCGGTTAGCTTCCTTTTTCTGCTATGGAAATGAGTAAATTATCAAAGGAAAGATTCATTGGATGAGATTCTTTTGATTTGCTTAGATTTCACTCATTCGTGTAAAGGCCGGTTCAACTTGACAAGCTCCACAGCATATCAAATTGTTCAATTTTATGTACCCGATCAACTCGATTTTTGGTCAAGACCAACTCGATTATTTAACATATTTATTGAATTACTGTGTTTTAACTTGCCATTATTACAAACATTTCATGTAGGCTTTTGGTGGTTTTATCAAACGAGCTATTATCTTCTGAAGATTTGTTAAGAGTAAATTGCTTGCCGTCTTAAAATATAAAAAGAATAATCAACGTATAAAAGTGAAGCGTTTTGATAATTTTTAAGTATCAGGCTTTTTATTAATATGATTCTGACACTTTGTCCAACTATCTCATATAAAATCTTGAATGGTTAAAAAATGTATTTTATTTTTAAATTTATTTTCCAAGAACAAGAAAACAATAATCCAAGATTTATATAATAATTCAAAGTTTTGAATCAAATAAAAAGGTTGCTTCAATTTTTTGTCCATGTTGATAATAAATGAGAGTGTATATAGCATGATCTGTGGAATTCCAACATGTATTTGAATATGACTGCTTAATGACCAATAATCACAGTTTTGAATTTACAGTTGATTATTTATATACATGAAAAGGATGTTTTGGTAGAAAATAGGTTCCGGAAACGTGTGTAGAATATTAAGGGTACGGTCAATTTACGCAACTCAATGTAACTAGATTTTAACAAAGACCGAGACTGACTGACTGCATAATAATTTTTTCCATCAGATTGCACACACAGCTTGAACTAAGAATCTAAGATTAGAAAATCAAGCATTCCTTTTTCTAATTTATCATTTTGTTTATTCAACAAATGCCGTTTTTACGTAAAAGCTAATTTAAAAATTAATTAAGCCATTATGATATACAGCAGTCCAACAACTATTGGAACATCTCCAATGCATTCTATGAAATGTTATTTCTGAAGTTGAAAGAATCTTAACCTAACATTAGATTAATTTTTAAATGAATACACACTCAAGTCTAAAGTTAATTTTCAATGAGAAGAAAATGCTTATTTTGTTGAGTCGGATGGAGTTTCTGAATCTCGACAACTTCAAACATTTTATTTGTTTTCGCTGCCACCTCAACTTGACAATCCACCGTTCATTTTTACTTAGCATACTTTTAAGCCATCCACGATTGCATTAGTCTTGTCCTTTCAGTCATTCTCAACATTAGTCAAATCGGTAAAATAGTGATATCAGAACCATTGAAATTTCATTAAATATTGTAGTAAAAAGAAAAACAAAATTTTATGCAGCTGTAATATATCCAATGGAGTGTACCAATGGTAAAACCAATTTGGAAACAGAAAAGTGGACTGACGGCAGAAATGTAGAGGGAAAACAAAATAAATGACAACAAATAAACATTCGACAGAACAGAAATTTTCCGGTATGGAATTATAGAAGACAAGTATACAAACAAAATTGATATAAACAGAAGCTGTTTAAACAAATCGCCAAATGACAGACCTAAATATCGACTGCGAATTCCACATATAAAACCCTTCGGGAAAGAAAGGAAGAGTAAGCTCCACAGTCAGCATGAAGCGCCCTTCCGATGAATATCCCTAGAATTTTAGTACAAACCTTCCAGTTTCAACATTACAAAAATAAAGTATAAAATGGTATCATTTAGGGGTCATAAGGATGGAGTTGATGACATGCATGATCAGACGGATGATCGAAGGTTCGGGACCCGTTGTGGTCGGGAGATTCAGATGATGATTCAATATTTGATAAACTTGCTCAAAGATAGGCTGGACATGCACCACAATCATTGGGTCAGTTGGATTTATGGCGGACAGTACCTCACGCATCCAAGGTAGTTTCTTTTGCGTTTCTTTGCTAATATCATAAGCCAACTGCTGGAAGAGAAAGATGAGTACACCTTGGCTCAAAGGGAGGGGATTCATTGACAAAATCCCCAGTAAATCAACCTGGTACAAGGCAAAATACGCCCGGAAATATGTCAACTCAGAGTCACGCATCACATTTTGTGGTTGTCCATAACACATTTGATACAACAATGAACAAGCAAATAGCATATGAAACGCACATGTTCCAAAGACTAGGAAAGAAATGTGTCGGTTTCTTTGGGATCAGCGCTTGGGGTGGTACCCTCCATTTATTATAATTATAGTACACAACCAAGTTTGGAAACAACCTGACACAAATTATTGACTTTCCACCTAAAAAAAAAATCTCAACAATAGTTGAAAAGTATTGTACTACGAATATTGTGCAACAAAAGGAAACTAATTTTATTTTTTCTTCCAAAAAGGCAAATAGGAAGGGAACCGACGGAACTACACTCTACAAGTGTCAAATTCAAATGAAGCTTATACAACCAAAATCCTTCATGGTATCATGCTTCAGCCACATGCCCACTGGATAAAAAATGACCTACTGCAGACATTTCATTTTCTTAATATATATTAGGGGCATGGAAAAGAAAAGGCTCAGTTCGCCTGACCCCAATGAACTCAGAAATATTATCACCGGAATGCAAAGTACAATACATAAAAGCATATCTGAGGCGTGTAATTTAAAACATGTAGCATACCTGAGCACACAACCACGATACAATAGAAACATCGCTTCTTTGCAGGGCTGCGGTGAAAGCCTCCTCGTACTTATGCTCAGCTATCAATCTTGATAACTCTTTCGTTGGATCGGGAGGTACTTCAAGCTATTACAACAGTAAAATTGGTTCAAAGTGCTTAAAAAGACAGTTCTGAAAGCTGCAACGAAAATCATTCTTCCAGCTCTAATTGGTTTTTACAAAAATTCCTAAAGAGTAAACAAGAACTGAGCAAACCTTTTCATGCAGACCCCCCAAGGGACCATTACTCAGTTGGCTAATCAACGGATTTGTTGATTTTGAATTCACTCCAGCAACAGCAAGAGCTAACAACTTTCTTTGGCCATCAAGCAACTCAGTGCTTAGGGTTTGAGTCACCGAAGATGCTGAATTCATAGCATCCTAAAGGTTTAGCTCATATTAGTGGAATGTAAAGGTAGAAAAGGATGCACCAGCCGAAATTGGGAAAATTGACGGACAAAAAATAAATACATGTTCATTCATTATAGACTGTGTAGGTAGGTGATGAGTCTTAAAATTAGTAAGACGGACAACAAGACTCGTGATATCAAAATTTGTACCCTCAGAGCAACTGCCATTGGTGAATATGATGACTCAATTTGTTGCTGAGCTGCAGCAGTATGTTCAACCATTCCTTTCTGAAATGTGGCATCCAATTGCTCGAACATGACCCTGCATGATTTCTCAAAGGCAGGGATCACGGAAGCTTCCAAACTTAACTTCAGAGTTTCCTGCATAACAAATTAAGAGAGTTGAACCAAAATTCTTAAATTGTGCAAGACAAACTAAGAGCATGTTTGGGAAGTATTTACAAGAGGTTTAATTATGTTAGATAAAAACGAGTGGTGGATAAGTGGATAGTACATGTTTGTCCCTTGAAATGTGTTGATAAAATGTGGCTTGAGTGTGTATAAACTATATATAAACATGAGCCAAACATAGACTTATATTCATGTTCAACAGTTCAATTACCCTTCATGTTTATAGACAGTGCAGGGAGATGATGGGAAGAGAGTAGAGAATAGAGTTGACAAGTTCTTCGGTTAACATTGGTAGACCTCCACATAAGATAGTATCATCATGACTGAAATGGTAAAAAAATTGAGATAGGGCAACAATTCAAGGATTTCACCAATAGTTATAAGCAGAATTTAGGAAATCAAAATCAATAAGAGAAGGTTACATGAACCTCTTTTGCCCAGGGATTGCTATAGAACTAGAAAATTTATTCGTTGAAGAAAACCTCTTCCACTCGAGCTTCTGTTGAACTCTTCAATTCCAATGTCTGGGAGCATTGCCACGATTCAGCATCGCTAGGAAGCAACCAACCTTCTTCACTTGCAGATGCCCATATCTTCACTTCCCGATTAAATGGACCCTGAATTCATATCCTTTAAAATTTAAATACAGTGAAGATAACTCAGAAGCAAAAGCGTATGTATGAAAATAAAAACAAAAATTTTTTATGCAAAAGGACAATTAGAACTTAAAAAGTCCTCAAATGAAAAAAAATGAGGATTCTAACATATTAAGTTCAAAATTTTTTAGGAAAGCAATGAAAGAGGGAAGATTTGATGGTAGGTACCCCAGTGATAAGAATGATATGATCTGGGCGGTGAGGAGCAGCCAAGAACGTAACAGAGTTAACTGGTTGGCCATCATGTGGCCGGAGTGCTGCAATTGGGATTGACTTACGATCTTCCCAAATCTTTATCTGCAATTACAAAAAGAATATATAACATGCAACTAGATAACCAAGTTATATAAGTATGCTTCCACAATTACCAAATAATTAAGAATAAATTCAGTAGTTTGTTATCCAGCTACTGATTATAAATCAAGGTGTCTACAGAAAAAGTAAGTCGCTGGTAACCCTTATTCATTTAGAACCTGAAAATTTCTGGATCAAATGCAAATGAAAGCATATTGTTCTAATAATGCAACAAAGGTACTTTGGTCGAGACAACGAAAAAGTTGAACGGGAAACATTAAGAAAGCTAATAAACTTAAGACAAGACATCCAAACAATAGCCTACATGTCAAGTAGTAGCTTCTTCATTATATTACCGTATTCATGTTTTACCCACAAACTTGAGACAAAACTGACATTAAAAGACCAACACAACGCATGGAATAATAAGAAGTAGAACTAAGTATGGCTTAACATTGTGCAAAATGAGAAAATGATATAGCATAAAAAGTAGAACTAAGTCTGGATTATTAGAGATTCGTTCCCTCTCAGCGGCTATTCAAAAGGAACTTGACATAAAATTAGCCTCTGAGACCATAAAGGAGCAATGTTATAACGAACCGTGCCATCAACCGATGCAGATACCAAACGGGTGGTCATCCACTGGCACATCGACAGGTCCGTCACTTCTCCATCATGGCTACCAACAAGTTGGACCCCATTAATTAACTTCTCAACAGGACATTTGAGAGGTTCTTCCATGGAGAACACTTGGCCTTTTCCAAATTTTGTAGTATCAATCTTCAACACATGCTTTCCAATACCCACTACAAGAACTTCCTGGTCAGAGGGAACGAACAAAATTATTCAGTAATGTATTTTATTCAGTAATGCATGTTAACATGATGACTCGCTCGCCAACAAAAAAATAGTAACACCGAAATACTGAAAAGGTGAGTATCAAAATATAGAGTTAATTATTCCAATGGTTACTGAAATTAGCTTCATGTCTTTGATTGATCGGTGAAATTTAAAATGTCGAATGTTGGTTACTGAACTTAGGTCCATGTCTTCGATTGCTCAATGAAATTTAAAATATCGAGTTTTGACCAATGAACATTAAAAAATGTTATACGTTACTCATTGACATAAATGTTGAACTTTGAAAAATGTCGAGTTTACGATGAGTAACGTACAACATTTTTTAAAGTTCAGTAGCCAAAACGCGACATTTTTAACTTCGGTGAACAATCGACAACATGAATAAGCAAAACTCAACATTTTAAGCTTTAGTGACCAATCAAAGAGATGGACTTAAGCTCAGTGACCATTGGAAAAATTAATTCCAGGATATAGTATACCTGTTTATGGCAATGCCAACAAACTCTTGGATAAATAGATTCCCCTGCTCCGGTAATTTGAAGAGCAACAACAATCCTTCCAGTTATTTGAGGTTTGTCTTCTTCATCTGGGCCTTCAATAATCTTCCATACATAAACCCGACCATCCATACTTGCACTACAGGTAAGCACATTAGCATCATCAAAGACAAGCCAGAAGATGTATTTAATAAAACAATTGACAAGAAGACTACCTAGCTAAAAGATGAACATCCTCAGCAAAGAAAGTCATGTCTGTGACCCTCTGAAACAGAAAACCTTATTTAAGCAATTATCACTCAAAATACAATCAAATTGAATGTAGAATATCACATCCCACAAAGAGGAGCATCAGTTATCCTAGGGAGTTGTACACACCCACACATTTATGCTTACCGCTCATAATTAACATTCTCGAATGCGAACCCTATATCAAGTACCACAGTAGCAGTAGCATAACAACTGAATTATCGTAGATCAAATTTTATACGCAGTATGCACTGTCAAAAGCAAATGACAAACAGGAGTAAATTTTAAAAAATATATATACACAAAATTTGATAATTCTACAGTGAAACTTTTAGCAAATTGATAAATTTCATAACTATGTGTGTATAGGTTTGTCACTGGTTATCAAGTATGTGACTCTAGCTATCTGCATTGTATCCAAGAATTAGAAATAGAATACATTTTTTTTTTATTTTTTTTACCCCCAACAAAAAAAAAAATAATAATAAGAAAACGTTGACTGCCGTTGTGTTGGAAGAGTAGCCTCATTATGTAGAAAGCCTTCAATAGCATTTGAATGAGACATCATGTTATTGAAGTCAAGAATCGTTTGACCAAAATACTGAGCATTATGATCCCCATCCAGATCTCAGTAAAATAAATCAATAGAGATTTCAATACACATATACGATTATAATTTCAGCAAAATAAGATCCACAAATAAAACCAACCTGAGCTAGACCCTTAAGCAATGATCTCAAAGCAGTGTTAATATTAAGAACCCGAATGGCGCCTAACTTGAGACCATAGCATATATACGTCTTATTAACAGCAATTTGCCTGCCCATGAAGAGTCCCGGGTCAGACCCGTATTTAGTGATGGGAGTAACCTCCAGCTGAGGCTGCACCTCCCCGGGGAACCTAACATCTACGTCATAAACCAAATTATCCCCCATCAAATGCCGCCCCCTTGGGGGCTTACTACTGAGCATTCTTATCACAGGACCCGGATGCCAAATCCCAAGGTTTGGCCTGGAAGGCAGCACGACTACATTCTGGGTCGCTGAGAAATCAAAGCCGGCCGAAGATGTTGGGTTGAATTGGGGATTTGGCATGGTGGGTTGTTGCGGTATTTCCAGAGTGGAAGGCGGGGCACTCAACAAGGCCATAAGCCGGGCCCCTGGGTTGGGGTTGCTAGTATTCTGGGAACTAGGTGGGTTTTGAAAATTGTTCTGAACAGGGCCAGTGGGGGTCTGGGGTTGGAGACTGGGTGTAGGATAAGACAATGACCTCTGAGAGTGCATATTAGCAAAATCCTGATTCGCCGGTAAATGATTGGGTGGAAAGTTGTAAACGGGATGGTGGAAAGCTGCGCTTTGGGGCGAATATGAGTAGGGCACACCACCAGCCACCGGCGGAGGATAAGAGGCTGAAGGGGCCGGAAAAGGAGATGTAATAAAATTAAGGTTACTACTGGTATTACTATTAGGGTTTTGCAGATTGGGGTTTGCAGTGGAAATGGGTGGAGGAGTGGAAGTTCTAAATAATTTGTTTATATCAAATGGACTTCCACCTGGTTGGTTTGGATTTGGATTTCCAGGTGAAGCCATTTCGATCAATATATATCTTATGAAATCAATACAAAATCAAACAGCAATCCGTATTTGGTACAGAAAGATCTGAATCCTGGAGGGTTAAGAAATGGCGTGTGTATGTGTTTATGATGTATGTATAGGTTGTTATGTGTATACCAGTATATATATTAGCGGGGTGCGTGGGGGGTGACTGGGTATGGCGTGGTAAGGGTGCTTAGGTGTTTCAGTGAACATGTGAGAGAGAGACAATTGAGGGACAAAACTGAGGAAAGATGGCTTCAAAAACAAATTTTTGGGCTTGACTTTGAAAGAGGTTGCACTTCAGTCACCTAAGTTTTTTAGGTCTACACCAATCGCTAAAGTTTTTATTTTGCACCTATTTGGGCCCAATTTTTTAAAATTCGTTCTTTTTTAAACATATTTTCAATTATATATTTTATAAAATTCATAATTATTTCTACTATTCAACCATACATTTCATCATTTTTTCTATTAAAAATTATTTAATTTTTGATTTATAATCAAATCGAATAGGGACTTCGTTTCGTGTTGATCGGGAATTTCGATTACATCATGAAAAATGTCATTTTTTCACATCTAATAATTTTTATTTTGTGAACAATATAATGCATTGATAGACCTTCTAGTTATTTAGTTATGCAAAAATCATGTCTTCAGCTTAAAAAAATACATAACACGTGACTATATTAAAAATCATACTTTCAATTTGACCATTATCATGAACTAACGTCTAGAGGAGTTTTTGCGAAATTTTCTATGCTACATAGTAAAACATGTTAAATTTCGTGACATGTGGCTAAATTGAAATAAAATTGAAACGTTGGTGACAAGCTCACAATAAAGAAAGTCATAATACTTAAAATAAAACACAGTTGAATGATGTTTGATTGCTCTTTTTGTTATTTTTCACCAAAGTTCAAATTTTTGGAGTGTTCGATTGACATTTTTTCATGAAAAATATCGTATAAAAGTTGGGCACGTGATCATGTTTTACTTTAAAAAGGGAAAAAAAAAATTGTTTATGAGAAGTAAATTTTTACTTTCTAGACAATTCACACTCTTCAACAACTCAACTTTATGGAAAAGTATAGCTTTTTTGAAAATTAAATCAATCGAACACCATGAAATTTGCATAAAAAAATTAAGTTTAGACAATTGATATGCTTATTACTTATTTGCGAGTAAATTGTTAATTAATTATGTTTGATTAGTTTAATTTTCAACATAAATAATATTATACTTTGTCATCTTTTATTGGTGAATATATAAAAAAGAAATAGGCTATATAAGAGAGGGGAGAGTGAATTACCTGAAAAATAAATAAATTATACTACATGTATATAACAATTTACAACATAACGATTTACACAGTAATTTGCATATAAATAATGTGATGATATATGATTAAGTTTGAATTTCTTCAACCAAGTGAGAATTTTATCCACCATCTTGTTGACGCATTATATGTTTGTAAATCATTATATAACTCTATTATTTGCAAATACCATTATTTAAAATCAAAGATAGGGTAAAAGATGACATTTTTTATGAAAAATAATGCCAATCAAACACAAGTATTCTTACCCAATATAATACGTATCATATACAGACAATTTATAGTCTGTATATGTATTGTTTTTTATTATGTACCTGTTTAGAGATTAAAATTAGGTCTTTATCAAATATTGATAAAAGTTAATGGAATGTGTAGTTGAAAAATTGTGTATCTTACGAAATATGTGGTTAAAATTAATTGTTGATTTTAATTTCAATTTTAATTAATTTTTTTAGTGGTACCTGAAAGTGGCTAGACTATTTCTATTTGGGGATAAAAAAATAGACAATAATATCAACTTTACTAGAAAATGATAAACAATGCCATTTCGCGGAATCTTATGTACAGGCTGTTTTGGTTTGGCTTGATTTGTTAATTTTATAAGGGAAAAAAATAAATTGGTTGCTATTATTAAATTCGAAGAGGGTAGTTCGTAGACAAATATTTTCATTAGGTTTTTGCAATATGTCATCGGGTGATTTTTTTATTCATCATTATTATTATTTTAATTTTTAATTTCTTACTTTATATCAACATTAATTTGATATTTCATGCCGTCAAATATTTCGTTCTTGCCTAGGGATATGCTTAAAAAGTAAAGGTCAATAAATGTTTAATGAAAATCATATTCATGTTTCATCGATTTTTTATTTTATTATTATTATTTTTTTTATCAAAGACTTTGTAAAACGACTCTTCATTGATTTGACGTATGGATTTACTGAGGTCTCGTTAAATCCCCATATTTATTAAAATGTATTTTTCTCTTTTATTTTTAACCACACATTCTTCCTTAAAATAATATTATACGTAAATAAAAAACTTTTCTTTATTTTGCATCCACACATTCTCCATCAATCTACTATTCTAAAATTCATTTTTTCCAATAAAATGGGTATCAAACACCCACTGAATGAGATTTATACGGGATTGAATAATGTTTTCTATATCATCGGCCATACTAGTAATGATTATCATTAATGATAGATAATATTATTTGTTGTTACAAGAAATATTAGGTGTTAAGAAATTTAATGGGAGTGCGTCAACAAGATTTGAATTGAAATATTCGACATCCATCATTTATTATTGTGGCAAATAAAAACGAGTAATGCTAGGTAGCCCCCATTGAGATTGCAACCTTAGTCTAGGTCCTACTAAATAATATGTTAAATGAAATGTGAAATTAA
Organism: Olea europaea var. sylvestris; assembly: GCF_002742605.1. Lineage (NCBI taxonomy): Eukaryota > Viridiplantae > Streptophyta > Magnoliopsida > Lamiales > Oleaceae > Olea > Olea europaea. Next base: position 80,682 of record NW_019236161.1, read on the forward strand.
ATAAATACCATATTAATATCACATAAATTGGGATTGCAACTACAGTGAAACTAAATAACATTACTCAATAAAAACAATAAGTCACGTTATCAAACAAACACTTTAGTTTGAAAACAAATTTTCCGACTTTGTTGTTAATTTAGGTCCATTATTAGGATTTTGACGCTGCATTGAAATATATGTTGTTTATGTCGTTATCAAACAAACACTATTTTCCCGTTTGAATACAAAATTCTCCATTTTTTTTATTTTTTTTGATAGTTAGCTGAGGCCATTATTGCGAAAAATATATATGTTATGTGATAAATGCATTTTGTGCACTTATTCGGACTACATAATTAGGCTTTTATGCCGTTAAATTATTAATTTTTACCTAACTTGTGTTAATTTTCTTTTGTTTTTAGTTAGGGACCCGTTTTGAAGCAATTGGAAAAGAAAATAATCACCTTGCTATTAAATAGAAGTCGTGGACTAAATCTCGCGTAATAAAAGTTGGAGGATTAAAAATGAGGAAAATTGAATGACTACCTTGCATTACATGAAAGAATTGAGGACTTGGAAGATAAATAATGCCTTGGAATTCAAATTGGGCTTTGAGTGCACTTGGACCACAAAACTTATTGGCTTGTGGAAAAAAAAAGGGGAATCTGTCGGCTGAAGGAAGTGGAAATAAAAGGGAGCGTTGGGCCTTAGTTTGGATCTTATTTGGAATAAAATTCAATAAAGACTTGGACTCCTAATTATATACACATACATGCAGCGAAGATTGAGGAGGCCGAAAATTGAAGCTGTGGAATTAATAAAATCGGCCAGCTATTGGGAGAAATTGGGGGCTGCAAAGTTGACCTCAACAGGTATATAATTCCCACAGAGCCGAGGCTATTGAATCATATATATACACACAAAAAACATATTAAAAGGCTATTGTTGCTGGAACAAATACATAGGCGGCTGCTGTTGAATGCATAGCCATAGACACACGAGTTGCAACAGGAATTAAGAGATATATATATTCATGCAAAAGGTGGCTGGACACACACACACACACACACACACACACACACACACACACACACATATATATATATATATATATATATATATACACACACACACACACACAACACTTCGATATATTATCTGCAAAACTTCAGTCCCTTTTCCCAGTTACACTGCGTTGCTTCATATACACACTCTTTGTGGAGGAGGAGGAGGAAGAGGATCGAATAAATCGTAATTCTGCCGTCATGCTAGGCTAGATGTTTTGTGCTAGGATTTGCGATGAACCTTGTATTATGAACTTTTAATCTTGAATTTTATTTATTTTGACGTCAAAACACGTTTTTAATTATTATATGATTGACATGGGTTTTATTTTCTCTACAATTATATGCGCAATAGTTGTATGAGATTTGTGGCTTGTTTTACCCTTGAGAGATGGAAAATTAGTTAAATATTATGTTAATTGTCGTAAAGTCCGATAGGGGATAAAAATATATCGCTATGTTTTACGTGATCTTTAAGTATTCATAAATTTTTAATGTATTTTTATATATTCGCATCCGTCATAAAAATATAGTCGGGTCGCATGTAAAAATGGTTTAATTCTATTTGAGAGAGATTGTTAAACAAATTAGGAACATTGATCTTAATAATTGAATCGTGTTGTCAATTTTATAAAATTCGGGTCAAAAGGGATTGATATAAGGGCATTCGGGATCCTAGTACCCATTTCTTTATCATATTTTTATAAAACTTACATTTAGTCATAATCACACATTAGTTTAGTTAACTTAAACTTTATATTTATAAGTAAGTTATGAAATCATAATTTAGTTAGTGAAAAATCACGAATTTCTATTGTTTCGATTAAAGAGAAGATAATTTAAATTTAAACTAATACAATCTCTATGGGACTATATTTCGACTCAAAAGGTCCACTTTATTACTCGAACGCAACCTATGCACTTATGGTGTAGGATTTTAACGAACATTATGCTTGGTTTCACTCCCATTTTTAAAATTCATTTTTTTATGAAATTTATTTTCAGCTATGCATTTCATGAAATCTACAATTTTTATCAATTTTTTAACTATATATTTCATCAATTTTTATCGAACTTTACTAAATTTTGACTTTTAACCGAATCAACGTGAGACTAAGCCATAACCATCGAAAATTGTAGATATATTCATATATTTGGAGTTACTAGATTGAATAAAGTATTGTAGTTATTTAACTCTCGGTTAAAGTAGAAAGACATCACTATAATGGCACTTGTGTCTGCTCATGTAATGTCATAGAGATTAATTGTATTTTACTTGTCAATATATTTACGTACACGAAATAAGAAGTGATTCTACAAAAGATCCAACCTCTAATTTAGAAGAGCTTTCAACTTCTATATGTAAGGAGCATTTGAATCGGCCACACAATTGACAAAAAAATCAGAGTTTTAAGGGGAGAGGGGGGGTTGGATTCATCGCGATCAACATCTAGAATAAAGAATTTTAAGTGCTAAAAATGTAAAATGAAAGATTCTATAACAAAGAGATAAAATCTCTATCTAGTACCAATAAATTTCTTTTATCTCCTCGAGCGGAGCCAGAGGGAACTAATTTTTTTTAGAGAATCCCACGTACGAGAAAAGATCACAAATAGAATTGAACCAAGTAACATTGTAAAGGCATAATGATAGGGTCGGGATAAAATATCAATATACAAATTTCATTTTTAAGTGTGTGTTTGAGTCATATTATTTTTAAATAATGTACTTTGAAATAGTAAATTGATGGAGAATGTGTAGTTAAAAAATAAAGAAATGTTTTGAATTTGGGTGTAATATAATTTTATTGAAGAATGAGTGTTTGAAATTATGTTAAATGACTATTTAAAAATGTATTTTTTTCAAATAATGTGGCTCAAGCAAGATCTAAATTTTTTATTTTTCGATTTTTGCTTTTCCGCCCTTTGTTTTACCTCATTGCACCGTAATTTTTAACTAAAGTGACAAATAGCAAGCACATTAGTCTTTCTCTCGAAGCATTTGAAAATTATGAATTCTAAAGGTAAAATGGATAAATACTTCATTTTGATAAACATAATAAGGAAACAAAAAGTTACCATATGACTGTTGGGAATCTACTTATTCATGTACAGTAGAAAATTAAAATTATTTCGATTTCCACCGAAGACCCCTTTGTGTTTAGATAGAAATCGTGATAAAGATTGTACCTTTGACGAATTCTGAAAACCTTTTGCTTTTCTTTTCGTTCCAGCAATCTTGATTCGTCACCCACAACTGTCCAATTGTCCAGCCTCTAACAGTGATCCACACAGAGAATAAGATTGCAACTATCAGGGTTTTTCTCTTGTGCCAGCAAGAATAATGAAAACCATATGAATTTCAAACCCTAGCCATGTATTTATATAAACCCAAATGGGATCAGTCCAGTCCGATCCAATATTTAATTAATCTATTTAATTAAACCCGGTCCATAAATTAATTAATCCAATTAATTAATTCGTGAATATAAATAACAAATCCAATTAATTAATTTATCCAACAGTTGTTAAATTAACCAAATGGCATTTTGCAATCTTCCAATTCTCTTTTGTGTGCGACCCATTAGGTTCCCGACCACGATATTTAACGACGTGAAATATTATTTTGATCTAATCAAAATTGATAAATTAAAACATCATTTTAATTTATCGTCAATTCACACTCACCGTCCCTGATTGACATCTAACAATGTGTCAGGACAATACATGTGACGAAAATGTCATGTGGTGTGACAAAACCAAACTCGTTCGTTTACCGTGAAACTATAATCCCTTCGTCAATATGATCCGATCAATTACGAGATATAGAATTGTGTCAATCCCCAATTTTGATCATATCTTTCACTCCACTATTAAATCAATATAAGTCGAAAATAAAAACTCCTTTTCGACTTATGAGTACAATTGGCCAAGGATTTCGTTATTGACTTAATTGAATGAAACGTAAATCATAATCTCCTACTATCTAAGAGTGAGGAATCATTTATTGGTCAATTACAACCTTCATACGATTCTTGACGTACCCGAACGATATCGTATTAGCGGCTCTTTGCAGAGCAACATCCAATACCACCAAAGTATGACTGTCCTCATATAAGGTACTATGAGGACCTCAAGTCTAAGAACCAAATCCACTACCGAACGTTAGAGATTAACTACTGACACTCAGATAGTTATCCATGTGGAATCTCTCGACGGGTCTCCAATATTTTGTTCTATAACAAAACATCCACGTGTCATTTAAGTGTCACCAAACTTTAACTTGTGAGATCAGTTACTTACTTCACAAGTAAGAAATGCCACACGTGATGGTCTATCCGTAATAACGATATCCGTATCTCGTTATCACTTACGACCACGAACGATTTAAGATTCAATCAGATGTAATTTGTATCTCACAATCACAACTCCTTGTGATTAACAAATTACGAAAATTTGAATTTACGGACTCTATTATGTATTTAATTGTTTATTAATTAAATAATAGATCTGCCATTTAATTGCATTAATTATATATAAAAGTATTTATATCCAAAATTGATTAGACATAGGGCATAATACTTACAATGACAAGGTAAGTTAAATAAAATTATAAGTTGTTAATTGTTTGGCTTTTCCTTAACTTATGTCCTATATTTATAATAATATCTAAAATTATTGAGTTAATATGGCTCCATAAGAAAATACATCTTTTTTCACTTATTTTTAATTACATATTTTTTCATAGAATAATATTACACGTAAATCCAAAATATTTTATTATTTTTAACCATGCATTTTCCAGAAAATCATTATTCCAAGTTACATTCTCCCAAAGTTTTGTTTTTAATGGAGTAGGGACTTAATAACAAATACTTAATTTTTTAATCATGCAACTTCTCAAATATATAATTTTGGATTAATAGCAGAAAATCCACCTAGAAACGTTTTCATGTGCGATATACCCTACATATTAAAAATCGCCAAAAAATAAAATAAACATGTTTGAAACCTTTTATGCGAAATAAAACATTTTGTTGTGCAAAAAATCTCATACTATTCAATTCCGTTAGTTTAACCATTAAAGACAACAAAAATTGCCAAAATTAGAAAATAATAATTGCAATTATAGTATCGAGCTTTTTATTTTTTTGCAAATTACATTAAAATCTTTTATTTATACCACTCACAATCCCAAATTTTTAAAACTTTATTTTTCTTACACATACCCACCCACCGAGCCTTACTCTGCTTTGAGCTATGCTTTTTCCTTTCAACCTTGATAATTTCCTCTATGCTCAAAAAAGTGAGAATCTTAAGAAACCTCACAACGTCAAAATCAAGGACGGAGACAAAAATATTGTAGAACTGGCAAAGGAGTGGGAGAGAAAGGGAGAGCCAAATGGCACCATCCTCTATTTTGCTAAAATTGTCATCATCACTCTTGTGCAGGGGAGGAATGTGAGTCCACAAGCTCCTTCTGCCTGTAGAATTCTTCGAATAAGGTCCGTTGCTACAGTAATATTGCCAGTTGATTGCCAACCCTACACCAAAATTTGTATCATTTTGCACCAAAATCTTGTACCAAACTAAAATTCATCTTTAATCATTACACCAAATGAATAGTATTTTATTATTTTATTCATTCTTTCAATTTTGGACAATGTATTTATTTAAAAAAATATTTATTTTATAAATATATATTACTAAATCATAACTACGTTAAATTAACAAATATATTGAATTGTTATTGATTACTAAATTATTCATATGTTTTTATATATCATGTTAAATTGACGAAAATAATTGATTATATTAATAATTTATTATAAATAATTATGTTAAATTTACGAAGATAATTACTAAATTAAAAAATCCTTAACTATTATTGATTATATATAAAAAAATAATAAACTTTAATAATATAATAATTATTATTATTATTATAGAACGAAAAATGACACACATACCCTTAATCATTATCTTTGAAAAGTGAAAGAGAAGGGCAAAATGAACATTGCACCGTTAATAATAATTAATTAATATGGTGCACCATAATCTAGATATGGTGCAACGCTATTCATGTTGCACCATTGGAGGGACGTTTGCACCAATTTTTGGTACAATTTGGTGCAAAAGGGTGCCCATCGGAGATGCCCTAATACCTTTATCTCGAAAAAGTCTAAGAAAATTGTAGGCCTATAGTATCTGGTATGTGAACTAAGTGTAACTCATTCTTGTTCCGATTCGAGTCACTTCTTCATGCTCTCTTTCAATATCATTACATAATCTCCACGAATCTACCTACCTTACTGAGAAAATCCAGCAACGTAACATCCTTCCACCAATCATAATTATCCAAAATAGTGAAATATCTAGCTTTGTGATTCTGACCCATAATCCTTTCAACAATAGTCGAAAATCCCAAAAGACCTATCCTATTCACTTGATGAAACACCTAAGATCTCAGCTAAACTCGTGTCGAAAATGAAAAAAAATAAATTGTGAAATTGAACCAATCACCTACGATCCTGGAGTGTATTTGGAGGGCTCAGGTCGAGTTGTGGATGGTTCAGGTTAGTGGGCAGCGAAGGGAGGGGGCATGGTGGGGACAAAGGTGAAGTAAATGAGTTGAGAAATTTTTTTTACTCCGTGTACGTGAAAGACAAAGAGAAAGAAGAGAGACACGAAAGTAGACGAGTGAATTTTCAAGTATGATTGGAGAGGAAAATAGAATGGAAAACTTTATTTGTGAAAGTTATATGCCTCTTCAATTCAAATAATAGTCGGAGAATGTCAAAAAATTTAGAACTTGTTTGGTAGAAATTTTATTAATTGATTTTTTGACCGTTACAAATAAAATGAGCCTACCTATGAGAGAAGAATTCAAAAATGACGGTTGAAATAGTGAAATAACGATAAAAAATTTGATTTTAATTGACTTAACATCCCTATCAAACAAGCGCTTAAGAAGAAATGGGATGTGAATCATGTGATGGGGGTAGGAAAAATAAAGTTATAGCGATTTGGGATTGTGAGAGGTACAAATAAAATATTTTGGTTTAATTTGTAAAAAAATATAAAGCTTGATACCAGAATTATTATTATTCTTTTTTTAATCTTGATAATTTTTATTGTTTTGAACAATTAAACTAACAAACTCGAACGATGGAAAGTTTTTTCCTGTACAAAAAAGGTTATATTTTGCACAAAAGGCTTGTGATTTTTAATGGACAGAGAGGTATATCGCACTTAAAAATATAATTGTACTACACGTACACTGATGAACACGTCGATGTACACTTCCCTCAAACAAAGGGAGCCCACGCCTTTTTTATTGACTTGGACCCCTCGTTCACGTGAGGGGTGCGTCAAACGTTTGTATACAAATAACAAAATTCTTAAAAATATGGGATTTTCTATCAATCCAATGATTTTTATTATTATAATTTCATTGTAATTTTTCCAAATAAGCACTAATAAGACCGAATCATTTCAAACAGATCCATCTCAAGAGTCTCCTTCTCTTTCCAGGATTAGTCAACAAAAGATAACTTTGACAGTTGAGATAGCCTATTTATTTATTCATTATTATATATTACACATTACAAATATCGCTCAAATCTCATTTTTCGAGGAATTCGAACAGGTTCAAAGCTAATTGGAGAAGATGAAGATCACTGTAATGACAGCCGATGAACAAATCCTCACTCTAGACGTCGATCGCAACGAAACTGTAACATATTCATACCTTTATTTTACATTAATTATGTTATGGAGTGTTTTTCTTTTTCTCCCGATGATGATGATACTCATTACAGGTTGAGAACTTGAAAGTTCTTCTGGAAGTTGAGGTTAGATTTCTTGTTTGGTTCTTTTTAATTTTGGATGAATATATTGGGCTTAATGTATATTTTGTGTTTATAATATTGAACGAGCAGACACAAGTGCCCCTACAGCAGCAAGAGCTGCTATTCAACGGAAAGGAGATGAGTAATTCTGAGAAATTGGGTGCTCTTGGTGTTACTGATGGAGATTTGGTGATGATGGTCTCAAATGCTTCATCTTCTGGTGCTAGGTTCGTCTAGTCTAATAATTTGCTGCCACGTTTAATATTGGTACTATTAAATTGCAGATTTTGGAAAAAAAGAAGAAGAAGAAGAATTATAATAGTAAGTCCAAATAGAATTCGTTGGCAATTTTTAACGTGGCATAATTAACGAGTTCATACAATCCAACTCAGTGGTGGATCCTGGCATTTGGGTGAGTTAGGACGGATTCAGGCGAGCACGCAGCCACTCCATACATGGGAAAAAATTTCCGGCGAAGACCATGGCTCGCCGCACCCCTATCCATCCGTACTTATTTGTTTTGGACTAATGCTAAATGTCTTTTTGACATGGGATGAGGCTCAAATCCGAACCAAGAAGAAGATTGAGCTTCTTCGAGCCAATCTCAAGGAAGAACAAACTAAGAAGAACTTGGAGCAAGGGCCTTGAATCAGTTTTGTAAATTCTGTCTGCTTCATGACGTGCGGTTACAAAGTATTTAAAAGAAATAAGAGACTCAAAACCAATAAAAAGAGTCTTTACCAAATAGCATCTAGCATCCTATGAAATTGTAAATATTAAATGGGTCATGACAAACTAATTCAGCCTAACAACGACCATTTTCTTCCTCCATCATTTTTACTTTACTTCTCTTTTTGGTATAGAAGAATATTTTAAAGCTTGCTGCAATGCCCTCTCATTCTAAATAGTGTGACTTTTATCCTACTGTAGAGCATCCCCAAATGAGGCAGGGTTCAATCCAGATGGTTCTGCAATGAACCCCTCAGCTTTGCAGCAGCAGTTGCGTAACGATTCTAATGTGATGGCTCAGCTGTTCCAGGTAAAGTGTGATCTGACCTTTAAGTGCCCTTTCCTCTCACGTAGAAGCATTTTTTGGCTTGTCTTTAATTTATGAGTTGGTAAAAACTTGCTGCTATTAGCTAATTTTGGTGGAAAATGTCTCGATGAGCTAAAGTAGTTATGTTATTTCTTTGATTTCAATAAAATGGTTCTTGTGTAGCTGTCATCTTGTTATCTTTGTAAGAAGGCTGTAAAAATTATCCATTTTATACTTTCCTTTTATCTGGAACAGCTTATTTTGTTTTGAGCATGAATTTTGATATACTGTGATAGAAAATTGTTCTTGTAATGTACTTAACTGAAACTTCTGTAGCATGAATTTTGATATACTGTGATAGAAAATTGTTCTTGTAATGTACTTAACTGAAACTTCTGTAGCATCTATCTAAATTGCTTTTAATTTACCTTTTTACGCCTGTGTCAAAATCAGCATGCTTCATATATAAAAGCAGTTAATATTGTTAAAGGTTAAAAGTTAGTCCTAACAAATTTTGAATGTTGGTTGTCATGTCTTAAGTCTTTCTACAACTGTACAACTGGTCTATGCTTAAAGATGTTAATTTTTTGTGATTATATAGCTAATTGCAATGCCATATTTGTGAAGTTAAACCTTCACGAGTCTGATGATTTATTGGGGTTGTTCATGCTATTTGAATTTTCAGAGTGATCCCGAGTTGGCACAAGCTATCCTTGGAAATGATCTCAACAGGCTACAAGACATTTTACGCTCTCGTAATCACCAGAGAGGTGAATTACGGCGTCAGCAAGAAGAGGAAATGGTTAGTATCGTTTGCCAGTAACAACTCTCTGTAGATTTCTTGGTGGGGTTTCTAATATGCATTGGGTTAACTTTTAATTTATCAGAACTCTGTTCTCAGTTGTGAAAAAGTTTTGGGAGGTGCTTCTGAGGTTCATATCATGATATTTACATGATGTCATTTGCTGAACCTAGTATATCATACTAGCTCCCAAGTGACAAATCAATGTTCCCTTTTTTTTGGCACCTTTGTTTAAGCCTCAAGAAAGTTATGTTATCCATTTATTTTCTGCTAATTAGTTGCCAGAAGACCAAAATTCTGTATACGGATTACTTTTTAAAAAGGTGGGATTTTTATTCAGTTCGTTTTTCCAATATTTCATACAATTGAAACTTATGTTTCCAATCTCATGGGATAACTAAGGATCTGGAAGAATACCCTTGTTTTGGGTGGGAAGGGAGTGGACATGCATTTGCTTCTCAAGGCTATTGACGGAGATTATTTTTTTTCAAGGACTTCATTGCAGTGCTTTTAGATGTCTTTCTGCCTTTGTAGGTCAGGTGATTATGAAGGAGACATTAAACCCCCGTTTGGCCCCCATTTTGTAGAAATGAAAATGGGAGGAATAATATTTTTTTGAAAAATGAGTGGTTGAAAAAGAATGAAAAGTATTTGATTTACGTGTAATATTATTTTATGGAAAATTGTTTGATTGAAAATAGGAGAGAGAAAAATGAAATTTAATGGAATGAAAATTAATGGGGGCCAAACAGGGGCTAAATGTCTAGCAGAAAAAAATATCCCTAGAAATAATTTGAATTGCTCGGTCTAAATCTGCTTGTTTCTTGTTTGCTTTTTGATATAGTTTATTCAAACGTTTTATTTAAGAAGCCTATATGTATGGGTTTGTGTCTTTGCAATGCAGGCTTTACTTCATGCAGACCCGTTTGACGTGGAGGCACAGAAGAAAATTGAAGCTGCCATTCGCCAGGTTGGTTTCCTCCGTGTCATCTTTGGGTCATTTTTCAGGAGTAGCTCTTATTATTGATTTGAATGCCAGCATCTCTCTAGAATGATTGATGCCAACTAACAAAAGTTCACCTCCTAAATGATTTGCGGCTTTGTCTGAGTGGGAGCTCGTTTGTGGTTACCAGGAGAGTTGATTTGCATATTTATGGGTTTTTGCCAACAGATTATGAATATTCATGATGATCCTTTTGTATTTTTCAAGTGCTAGCACAGTATCTTAATATGCATATATGATACTTGAAAATTTCCTCTTCTAGACTAGTGATCTTTTCTCAAAATGTAATTAGTACTATCCAACTTATTACTTCTGTTCACGGATGACATTTCATATCAATTTATTGGTGGATAAAAAATTTAATTCAAATCTTGATACTCACCATATATTTATCCACCAATTAATTACTATGCCATGTTACCGATGCTTGGCATCTCTCTCTCTCTCTCTCTCTCTCTCTCTCTATATATATATATATATATATATATATATTATTTCTCTCCTGAAAACATATGTTGACAGGAAACGGTCCCAGTTTTACCTTATATCAAACCATTCCCCCAGGGCAAAGGGCGGATTACCTACTCCTCCATCCATGGACTTACTTACTTTATTCATGCCAAAGGAGTTTCGAACCTTGTACCTCTGGGATCGCAAGCCTTTCAACTTGGCTCTGATACCATTTGTCTCCTGAAAACATATGTTGACAGGAAACGGTCCCAGTTTTACCTTATATCAAACCATTCCCCAGGGCAAAGGGCGGATTACCTACTCCTCCATCCATGGACTTACTTTATTCACCCAGGGGATAGGAGATGAAATAGAAGAACAGAAATTTATGAAAATAGGTACTTTTATTGATAATTGAAGAAGATTTAAATATTACAAGGATAATTGAAAGGTATTTGAGAGAACAAATTACAAAGAAAAGTAAAACTTCTTCTTGCTGAATTCGCTCTGTCTTGAAATGAAATCTTGAATTCTTTTTATAATGAAGTCCGGGCTTGAAATTTCTTTCATTTTGGGGAAAGAATCTTGAAAAGAGAAGTGGACGACATCATAATGGAGCATCTTGAAAAGCAGCATCAACTTTAGTCAAAAGTTTCCAATTTTTTGACTTTCTTTAATAAAGATAATCTTTTTCTTTATTAAAGTAGATATTGATGTCTGACACAAAGTTGATGGGAATCTTGACAAATGTGGCACCACCGATTTTGAATTGGACAGAGATTGAGAAGAATTTCTCTTGCTTGAAAGACCCTTGAATTTCTCAATTCATCAAGAAAACTGGGTCCATATAGTCATTTTGAAGTTTTTTTTTGAGCTTTTGCAGCTTTCTCTTGAGCAAGAAATTCCTCATAGTCATCTAGATCAACTAGGTCATCACCATTGTCAGTTTCTTGAGAATATTGAGATTCTTCTTCTTGATCAGATTCATTTGTTTTTGAAGATCCTTGTTTAGAAATTTGATCATAAATTTCTAATAATTCTTTGGGATCTTTACATTTTGATAACATTGCAATGATTCTTTGTTTTTCAGTCAAAAAATCAGCTTGATCTTCTTGTTCTTTCTTTGAAAATTTAGGTACACCCAAATTTCTTTGTTCTTGTATCCATGATTGAACTGCTTTTGGACAACAGTTTGTTTCTTTGAACTTTGCCCACCATTTGATCTTGAATCTTCTTGTAATTTTGTGGGTTGAGAACATATCTTGAAAATTTTCATAATGGAAGAAATCCCAACAGAAAATCCATGAAACTTTCATATTGAAAGCAAATTGAAACAAAAGATTTTCTTGAGGCTTGAGAAAAGGTTTTGCCTCTCTTTTGAAGTATTCATATCCTTGAAGAACTAAACTGGACAAAATTTGTTCTTCAAGTCCATGATACTGAAACCAAGTTTGAAACCAACTTGGGAAATGAGGGTTACAATTTTGATTAAAATTGATAAACCAAGAATGGGTGACAGGCCTAAAAAGAAGAGCCTTATACCAAGCATTCTGATAATCAAAATAATTGAAAGTATCTTGACAAGTGAAAAATGTTTTTGAAAGATTTAATCTTTTTTCTTCCCAAGGATTCTGTCCCCAGTCTTCATAAGACAGAACTCTTAGAATTGAAATTTTTGAAAACATAATATTTGATTTATCTCTTGGTTCAGGAGTATGAAAGATTAATGCAGAACCAGTCAAAGAAAGAATGGTTTCGTAGTAATCTCTAGTTTTTTGGATATTTGATGGCATGAACCAAAAGTTTTCTGGAAGAATTGATTCAAGGCAATCATCAAGACCGCCATAACGATTGATCCAAGAACTTTCCATTGTAAGAACACAATCAGAAAGACTCTTAGTAAAGTATTTGAAAGAGTTTGGAGGATTAATTTGAGGAAGTTTACCAGAACTTTGAACGGCTTTTTTGAAATTTGAAGGGGTTGAGGACTCGACTTTTTGCTTTTGATCAGATTTCTTGATGAAGGTTGAAAGAGTATTTGAGGAAGATGAAGCTTCCTTTTGATCCTTTGGGGGATCTTCGAAGAAAGGGATTGAACTTTTCTTCTTTCTTGAGGTTTTTGTTTGAAAAGGATTTTGAGAATCCTCTTCTTCTTCAACTTTCTTTGCCCAACTCATTTTTCTCACTCTTTTGAATAAACTCTCTTGTGAGGAAATCTGCCAAAAAGTTTGATTTTCCTTGAATATAAAGAATTTCGAAGTCAAAACAGGACAAAATTACCTGCCACCTTACAAAGATTTGTTTGGAAACAAGATTTTTTACATCTTTTTGTAAAACATCTTTTGAAGCTTTGCAAACAGTTTTCAAAATAAATTTTTTATTGATCAAATCATCTTGAAATTTGGAAATGCAGAGAACTATTGAAAGAATCTCTTTTTTGATAGTTGAATAGTTGATTTGAGGTCCAGACCAGACTCCACTATGAAATCTGACTAACTGTTCTTTTGACGATCCTAGGGGTAATTGCTTTAACACACCACCGAATCCTATATTTGAGGCATCTGTTTCAACGATAATTGAGGCTGTGGGGTCAAGAATTGAAAGACGGAATATTTTTGACCAACTTTTTCACCTTTTGAACAGCATGCGTACACTCGTGACTCCATGGGTCAGGGTTATTTTGTAATCTTTTGAATAATGGGGCACAGATTTGACGGATATCTTTGACAAAATCAGCCACATAATTGACACAACCTAAAAAGCGTTGCAAACTTGTTTTTTCTTTAATTTCATCTGAAAATTTATCAGTGAAATCAAGACTTCTTTGAATTGGAATTATCGAAGAATTTTGAATATTATGACCAAGAAAACGAATTTTTGTTTGAAACAAAACAATCTTTTTAGCAGAGACTGCTAAACCATTTTTCTTGATTACATGTATGAATGTATGAATATGCTTAAAATGTTGTTCAATAGATTTTGAGTAAATGAGGACATCATCAATGTAAACAATAATGAAATCCGAAAAGGAATTGAAAATATCATTCATAATTTTTTGAAATTCAGAAGGAGCATTTTTAAGGCCAAAAGGCATAACATTCCATTCGTATTGTCCGAAAGGAACATTAAATGCAGTTTTGTCTCTATCTTCTTCCTTTATTTGAATTTGCCAAAATCCTGACTTCATGTCAAATTTTGAGAAGATGATAGCTTTTGAAAGACGATTCAGAAGATCTTTCTTCTGAGGAATAGGATAACGAATCCATTGAAGAGCACTATTGAGTGGTTTATAATTGATAACAAGGCGTGGAACACCTCGTTCAATTTCAGCAGAATTGTTAACATAAAATGCAGAACAACTCCATGGAGATTTACTTGGACGAATTAAGTTCTTCTCAAGTAAATCATTGATTTCCTTGATACAAAAATCAAGTAATTCTTTTTTCATTTGAATAGGACGAGATTTTGTAGGAATATTTGATTCATGAAAATCAGAATTATAAGGAAGAGAAACAATATGCTTCTTTCTATCCTAGAAAGCATTTGGAATAGTTGAACAAATCTCTTGTTCAATCTTCTTTTGTAAATTTAAAATAAGATTTTTGATAGAAGAATCCTCTTCTAATCTTTTTTCAGTTTTTTGAAAAGAAATTTCTTCTTTAAGAAATTTAACATGATTTCTTTTTAAATTGATATTATGAATAATTTTTGAAATTGCAGCTTCTTTTAAAAAATTAACATCTTTATAAGAAGGAGGATTTGAAAATTCAAAATGAATTTTCTTTCCAAAGATTTTTGTAGTTAATCCTTTATAATCAGCTTTAAAAGGATAAATTTGAACAATAAAAGGAGTACCTAGAATTACATCTTGATCCAGATCTTTTATCAAATAGAAAACATTTTTGAAACAAATATTTGAATTACAAACATGAGCTTTTGAAATTTTGTAATTAATATTGAGTTTTTTACCACTAGCACCATAAAGACGCTTTGTAGTTTTTTCAAAATATTTTGTATGTATCAATCCTTCACGAATACAATTTTGATTAGCTCCAGAATCAATAAGGACTCTAGAAGTGAATTTGAATTCTTTGTTTGCTACAATAATCATATTAAAGTACCATTTTTTTAAGTTGAACACAATTAATAACATTAATCATTTCTTCTTCAGATTCAATGTTTGAAGGAATGAGAGGATTGAATTATTCATCAGAAGAACTAGAAGAGGATGAATAAGAAGGAGTCTTTGACTTTAACTTTTTATCTTGAGTTTTGAGTAGAAAAACTTCTATTCAAAAATCTTTTATTTGACGTTTCGTCGAAGAATATTTGTAAGACTGATATCATCAAAATTTTCTTTTGAGGTAGAGGATTGAGTCAGAGATAAGAATTTCTCTTTAAGTTTAGGATTATCAATCCTGTCAATGATATTTTGAACAATTTCTTCTTCTCCTGTTAAAACATTTATAGTTTTACAACCACAAATTTCTTTATCATTTGAAGAAGTACAAGAATAAGAATTTTGAGTAGATTCATAATCAGAATCTTCTTGGTTGATAAAAATTTGTTCTAATTCAGAATTAGACTCATAATCAGAACTAGACTGAATAAGATTGAGAAGTTGATTTTTAGTATCTTCATCAATTTGAAGAGTACTAATTTTTTCTTTGAGCGGACATCTATTTGAGTAATGACCAGTTTTGTTACATTTCCAACATGTAACTTTTGAATCTTTCTTTTGAAATTTTTTTGTAAATTTTCTTTTAGAAAATTGTTTTCTTTTTGAAAATTTCTTTTTGTGAAAATTTTCTTCAGGAAAATATTTTCTTTTTGAAAATCTTTTCTTATGAAGAATTTTTCTTGATTTTGAAGAAGGCGGTAAGATTTTCTCAAATCCATATTGTTCACAGAAAGATCCTAACTCATTTTGAGTTTGAGCCTTTTCTGCTTTCAATTTAGATTTAAGCTTTAAATCATTACATAAATTGAGAGCTTCCTTATTAATGAAATTGATAATTTCACCATAAGTAAGATGAAGAAGATCATTATTTTCTTCTAAAATTGAATTTTTCACTTTCTCAGCGAAAAGCTTTGAAAGTCCTGAAATGAATTTTTCTTTCCAAAAAGATTGTTGACAATCTTCTCTTTGCATGATACGTGTTAAAAACATATCTTTATACCATCTAAAATCTTGAAGTTTTGGACATCTTAAATTCATAAGAATATCATTTTGAAATTGAATAT
>NW_019236161.1:97328-98000 GCF_002742605.1 Olea europaea var. sylvestris
TTTTGAAGTAGATGAGAGATAATTTTCCCACCATTGACCAAGCTGTCTAGTGAATCCGAGAACAATATTATTAGTACCTTGAAGCCTTGTGGCTCCTTTTGCTAAAAATGTTTTGTAACAAATGGTCATTTGTCCTAAAAGATTGATGATTTGATGTTCAGTTAGACCATCAATGTTCCATTCCACACCGGAAGAACCATCGTATGATCTTTGAGGAGGCAACTTTTCTTCAAAAAGTTGATCTGGAAATGAAGGACGAGGATAGAATTTTGGAATATTTTGATAATCAGATTTTCTAAGTTTATTAATCTGATTAAATTTTTCATCAGTAAATTGATTTTCGATTTCATCAAAATCGATAGTATTAATATTTTTTGAAACATGAAAATTTTTTAATTGATTAACAAGTTCAGAAAGAACTTCATTTTCTGTTGAAAGAGATTGTGTAGATTTTCCAAAAGTAGGAAGGATATCATCATTTTTGAAAATTGGAGATGATGAAGAAGGTTTTGAAATATTTTTATCTTTACTTTTACTGTCTCGATATTCTTTAAAAGAATCTTTTGGAACAGTAGAAGTTTCAGATTCAGAATTTGATTCAATACGATTAAGTTGAGAGCAAACAGATTGAAGAACAATATTTGTAAAATTGTTCTGAGCTTGAATATTTTT
>NW_019236161.1:98356-102065 GCF_002742605.1 Olea europaea var. sylvestris
TTTCAATTCTAAGAGTTCTGTCTTATGAAGACTGGGGACAGAATCCTTGGGAAGAAAAGAGATTAAATCTCTCAAAAACATTTTTTACTTGTCAAGAAACTTTCAATTACTTTGATTACCAGAATGCTTGGTATAAGGTTTTTCTTTTTAGACCAGTTACCCATTCTTGGTTTATCAATTTTAATCAAAATTGTAACCCTTACTTTCCGAGTTGGTTTCAAAATTGGTTTCTGTATCATGGACTTGAAGAACAAATTTTACCCAGTCTAGTTCTTCAAGGATATGAATACTTCAAAAGAGAGGCAAAACCTTTTCTCAAGCCTCAAGAAAATCTTTTGTTTCAATTTGCTTTCAATATGAAAGTTTCATGGATTTTCTGTTGGGATTTCTTCCATTATGAAAATTTTCAAGATATGTTCTCAACCCACAAAATTATGAGAAGATTCAAGATCAAGTGGTGGGCAAAATTTAAAGAAACAAACTGTTGTCCAAAAGTAGTTCAATCATGGATTCAAGAACAAAGAAATTTAGGTGTACCTAAATTCTCAAAGAAAGAACAAGAAGATTAAGCTGATTTTTTGACTGAAAAACAAAGAATCATTGCAATGTTATCAAAATGTAAAGATCCTAAAGAATTATTAGAAATTTACGATCAAATTTCTAAACAAGGATCTTCAAAAAATGTTTCTGATCAAGAAGAAGAATCTCAATATTCTCAAGAGACTGACAATGGTGATGACTTAGTTGATCTAGGTGATGACTATGCCGAGTATCTTGCTCAAGAGAAAGCTGCAAAAGTTTCAAAGAAGAAATCTACAAAATGACTATATGGACCTAGCTTTCTTGACGATTTGAGAAATTCAAGGGTCTATCAAGCAAGAGAAATTCTCCTCAATCTTTGTACAATTCAAAATCAATGGTGTTACACCTGTCAAGATTCCCATCAACTTTGTGTCAGACATCAATATCTACTTTAATAAAGAAAAGATTATCTTTATTAAAGGAAGTCAAAAATTGGAAACTTTTGACTAAAGTTGATGCTGCTTTTCAAGATGCTCCATTATGATGTCGTCCACTTCTCTTTTCAAGATTCTTTCTTCAAAATGAAAGAAATTTCAAGTCCGGACTTCATTATAAAAAGAGTTCAAGATTTCATTTCAAGTAGAGCGAATTTAGCAAGAAGAAGTTTTACTTTTCTTTGTAATTTGTTCTCTCAAATACCTTTCAATTATCCTTGTAATATTTAAATCTTCTTCAATTATCAATAAAAGTACCTATTTTCATAAATTATATATATATATATATATATATATATATATTTACATATATTTTGTTATATATATATATATATATATATATATATATATATATATATATATATTTTGGTCTGATTATACTCTCCTTTTCAATTATTGTCACTCTGAAATATTTACTGTGGTATTATGAATTGCCATTTTGTTCTGCAGAAAGGAATTGATGAGAACTGGGCTGCTGCCTTAGAATACAATCCTGAAGCTTTTGCAAGGGTGGTATGTACAAACGCTAAGTGGACTGTTTATTTTTGTTGTTTCTCAATATAAGCATCGAAGTTTAATGCTTTTTTTTTTTTTTTCAGGTTATGTTGTATGTTGACATGGAAGTTAATAGTGTTCCTTTGAAGGTACTGGATTCGTAAATAGTGTGACTTGGACTTCCTTGCTGTTTTTTCATCTACTATCAGCCCCTGCCACCCCAAGAAAGAAAGATGGGAAAACATCATAAATAAAAACCAAGCAGTAAAAAATTCACATTAACTTTGGGGCATTTCCTGAAATTTGTTATTTGAGCCAATCACAAATTTACAAGTACCTCAAAAACGGAGAATGCAATGTGAGTGGGGCAAGTACCTTACATCCACAATTACTACGACAGGAACAAAGAGAACTTAACATGCCGAGGCATAAATATGGAGATACTATCTCCATACATGATAGTCTTTAGATTAATTTGAAAGAGAGAGAAAAAGCTAGGTTTAAATTGCATGTAAGGAAGTTGCGCGAGATTAAGTCTCACTAACCAAGAAGTTTACCTTTAGGGGCCGTTTGAGCCCCATTATTTGTAGATTATAATGAGATGAATAGTGTTTTTTTGAAAAATGAGTGGTTGAAAAGTTTTTTATTTACGTGCAATATTATTTTATTGAAGATTGTGTGGTTAAAAGTAGGAGAGAGAAAAATTTATTTTAATGTACTGAGAAATAATGGGGCTCAAACGGGGGCTTAATTTCTGAAGGATTCCAAATAGCCAGTCAGTCCTCTTTGTTGTCTAGTTTTGCTAATCAGTCAGAATTTAACTTGCTGGTGCTTTCCTGCTGCTCTATTATCACTGTTACAAATTTTTTTTTCAGGAATTATATGGGTGTATGCATTATACAGACAATTAAAAGAAACACACTTTAGCATCAACTAGGCATGTATGGGTGCCTGTTTAGTGAGGATTGAAATTGTGACTATTGCCTCTAAAGCTGCGTGACGGTCTTGATGTTTTGTCATTTTGTTAGATAAGGGCAAAAATCTAGAAATTATTGATGCTTTTGCTGGAATGCAACTTGTCCATATATACATCAAGTTTACACCAGTCAAATTATTATTTTAATTTCGAAGAGAAAGGTGACTGTTGTGATGAGGTTGGGGGGAAGATGAAGAGTAAGTTCACTTTATGAAAAATTACGTCTATGAAGAAGTGTCTCTTGAAGAAATGGTTGCAAGCCTTTGATTGTGATGAACTATAACAAAATAGTCAAAGTCCTATTGAGGACCAATTAACCTCTTTTAGTTGGATGAAGGGAAAAAGCAATACAGAAGGTGAAGGGAAGGGGAAGGGGAAGGGGAAGGGACGGAAAGATAGTTTATAGCAGCAGGTATTGTCGGAACTCTTTAGAGGAATCTTTGAAATTTTTAAAATTTTGGAATTGCCCTTGAATAAGACACTGATAGGTTTATTGGGGGTGGATTTAGTTGTTCCCATTAGATATACTGACAAATCTTAAAAACTCGAAGCATGGACATGGGGGTCTTTTGTTTCATGGATAGTTAAGACGCATTTGTATCTGCTGACACACGGTTACACTGACTTTACAATATGTGATGCGTCTTGATTTACGTGAGAACTTAATGGTTGGTTTTTGAGAGCTCATGACTTTACAAAGTTCTTGCAGTTACAGTTAAGTCACTTTGAATGGGCACTTAAGAGTATTGATTATATGGTCCCTTGTGTGATATGTGAGCTCCTTATTATCCTATTTTCTCTTGGTTTAATCGAGGCATATATTTCAACTGCCTTTGTTCAGGCCTTTGTTGATAGTGGAGCTCAGTCAACAATTATATCTAAAAGCTGTGCCGAGCGTTGTGGGTATGAATTCCTGTTTCTCTCTCCCTCTCGTGGAATTAATCTGTTCTTTGGTAAACCAGGGTATTGGTACTTTTGAATGGATATTTATCATTAATTGTTCACCATTTCCTTCCTTCAGATTGTTGAGGCTTTTAGATACACGTTATAGGGGTATTGCTCAAGGAGTTGGTCAAACTGAGATAATTGGCCGGATACATGTTGCTCCCATCAAGGTATGCATGTAATACACTACTATCCTCATTTTGATAGACTAGGGATTATTCTCTTGTTTTAAAACCATTTTCATGCCCCCCCCCCCCCCACCCCCCCCCCCCCAGCC
>NW_019236161.1:102244-131512 GCF_002742605.1 Olea europaea var. sylvestris
TTTTTTTCAAAAAAAAATTTTTTCTTTTTTATCATTTTTTTTTTTTTTTTTTTTTTTACGATAGACTTTTACACTAATAAAGTTTTCCGATGTGCATCAATTGTTTAAATTTGAGTTATAAGTAATCTTAATAATCTATTTTCGAAATTCCAGAAAAGGACATTCCTTCTAATTTATTTAATGAAGAGAGGTTGAAGGAAGCATCTAGCTCAGTAGCACAAGTAAGGATGTTGCTCATCACGTTTCTTTCCACTGTCCATGCTCTTATGCAATTCATTATTCTGTTGTTTTCATCTTTCAAGTGCCATACAGAATGAGCAGATAATTGTCTAGGGATGTTTGCTTTTATAATTTTTGGCTCGTGTTTTGTTTTAATTTAGTATTGAAACAATGCCCGTTTTAAAAGGGAACGGGCTTGCATAAATATCACACATGTAGAATATTAAGGTGAAGATCTTTGCTAGAGATTACCAAATTGCAAACTTCTTTGCACAAGAGAGCACGATAAACTTGTTTCCGTTGTAGGAGAAAATGAATTATTCAGCTTACCTGTAAACTGTGTCAAGATGGACATAGCCTTGACATCCATACTATCTGGGACTTTTTACTCATCCTCTCTGTTAAACTAACCTAGCAATCCTGAACCATTTATTAAATCCCCACCAATATCCGTTCACCGAACCAGTTTGTTAGTGGTTCACTGGTACTTGAACTTTGAAGGATTAGGAGAACCAGGTCAGGCATACCAGATGATGTCACCTTTACACCATCATTCTGGTCTATTTCAATATAATCTGAAATGGATACATATGAAAAATCCTCAGCATCAATATTCAATATCAACCTAAAAAAACAATATTGTTCAATCGAATCAGATTTTAATTTAAATCAAAGTCAATAATTAATTTTAACCACGTATTTTATGGAACCACCAACTTTTCAACTATACGTTTTATCAACTTCTATCAAAATCTATTTAAAATTTGATTTTAATCCCCACCAAATGGAAGCGATATATCTTCGGAGGAATGATTAACAATAGAAAATTGTTGTTTGCACAAACTATAATCAACATATGATTTTGATTTCTTTTTTTGCCCAATACATGTTTCTGCATTTGTAGAAATGTGTTGAAGAACTAAGTGGTGGGACAGGGTTGTGGGAAAAAATCCCCCGTCACCCTTGTAGGAGCCATTTTCAGTCTTTTCTTCCCTCCATGCCACTACAATAAAAATAAAATGTAAGCTGGAATGTGAAAGAGGGTTGGAGCCAGACCAGTTTCATGGGTCCATGCGCAAGTGGGTTTAAAACAATTAAATTAAATTTAGCTGGTAATGATGCAATAATAAATACTTATCTCAGGTGCCCCCTTACATTATTTTCTCTCCACAGTCCACACAAACTGATGAATAGAGTTTATTCTCCTACGATAATTTGTATTTTTATATCTCGAGATACTTTGTTAAAGGATGTTTGTGATTTTATTTTAGCTATTTTGTTTACCAAGGGAGCACATTTACTCATGCAGATGTAAATTGCCATCAGATAATCTCACTTCTATTTTCTGTTTTTCAGGCAACATCTGTATCTGGAGAGAACATCAATACCCAAACAGGAAGACCTTCTGGTTAGTTTGATATTTAAGAAATTTCCCATTTTATTATATTTATAATTCGTTTGTTTCTACATAATTTTTCAAAGCGTATATTTATGTTTGATTTGACTTGAAATAATGGAGCCAACCCATGGGGTTCCATAAGTATTACTACTGCATTATTGTCATTCTTAGCTGTTGCGTTTAATTACTCTTCATCTCTGATTTTCTTGCTCTGCTATAAATTGAGTCCAACTAATTATTCCTCTTCTAACTTCAGCCACCGGAAGCACTGGCGGGAATGCTGCACAGGTAGATTTTAGTTAGAAATGTTTATGTTAGTTCAACTGTGGCAAATTCGGTATCAATTGCTAGTTTGTTTGACATTTATCCAAGTTCGTCTGTTATTTTGATTAATTTTGCCTCATTTATTCTCACCTTGGACTAGGTGAAATGTTATAGTTTTCTTTAACTGGAATCGAATGATGTACGAATGATAATGGACTAAAGATTTGACGCTAATGACTTGAACTGCATCAAAACATGAGGATACAATGAAAATATTACATCGTAAACGTGTGTTTTGATCCGTCTTACAATGCTCTCGGATTGCATTTTAGTTGGAAATTGTTTCCACTTTATGCTAGTTCTCCTTTGGCAAATTTGGTACTTGCTGCTAGTTTGTTCAATATTTATCAAAATCATCTGTTACTTGATTGATTTTGCCTTGTTTATTCTCATTTTGAACCATATTAAGACTTATAGTTTAGTTATTTGGAATTAGAATTTCGGACTGAACGCCATTTTTTGTTTGTAGGGACGTGATTTTGAAGCAAAAGTTGCAAAGCTTGTTGAGCTAGGATTTGGAAGGGAACAAGTGATTCAAGCTTTGAAGTTTTTTGATGGCAACGAAGAACAAGCTGCTGGATTTCTTTTTGGGGGCTGAAGATGATTCTACACACCGGCATAGGCCATTGTTGATTTTGTAACTTGTGCGCATAAAAAATATTTATTCGTTTGATAACTGCAGAAAAAATTCTTGCAGTTAAACATAAAAGGAATTTGGATTTGACATCGAAGAGTGAAAGAACTGTATCGTTCATTTGAACAAAAAGTGGAATGAATTTTGAAGATTCTGAACTCTTTCGCTTAAGTCCCTTTTTCCCCTCTAATATTCTGATACTGAGTCCCAGGTTCAAAATAAATCTTCGACTTTCATTTTTCTAACTACGTTTGAAGATCAAAATAGGCACCATTAACCTTATTTAAAACCTCAATTGAGCCATCAATAATGTCATTTCCCTTCTCATGACTTCATGCTGAGGATTTTCTTGATAAATTTCACCTTAAAATGCTTCATCTTTTTCCACCACCACCACCACTAAAGCCGTCTCCCCCAAAATAAACCAAGCCATCCGATTGTCATATCAAAGCAAGTCACAACAACCTCGGATTACAAATTAAGTAGTCTGGTGTTTGGTTTTGATAGAATTAGTTTTTTGATAGATTTCGATGAAAGTTAATGAAAAATGGTTGAAAGTTGATAGAAGTTGCAAGTCTTATGTGTAATTTTGGACATGTTTATTTTTAAAATTTTATAGCTAAATCAAACACGAGGCCTGGCCTCTTTTTCATATTCTCAAGAATAATACTTTGATAATCTTCCTTGCCATTAAATCGAGAGATCAACTGCTCAAGTGTTTGACATCCCCATAGCTAGTCTCAGACTTATAAATCAGCTCAAAGTATGTCAGGTTCTTCAATAACAGAACAGAATAATACCATCTTTATAATTAAACTTTTCAAAACATCTTTGCCACCTTCTTTTCCTCGGCCATTATTTTACAACTCTTCTAATTGCTTAATAACGTGATGACAACTCTTAAAGAAAGAGTGATTAAGAATAACCAAGACGGAAGTCAACAAAGATTCAGATATATTCTTTATCAAGTGTCAACCATTTTCCACATTACAAATAATATCCCACAAAACTAAATCGTATTCAAAACTAATTGAGAGATGAAGATCACTTAATGACTGACGATGAACAACTATTCATTCTAGACGTCGATCAAGATGAAACTGTAAATTATTCTTACTTCTAAACTGTATTTTTTTCTGTAATTGTGTTACAGAATGTTTTCTTACTTGTTGATGATAATTTTGGATTTAAATACTCATTACAGGTGGAGAACTTGAAAGCTCTTTCGGAAGAAAAGGTAATATCTTCCGTTTTTTTACTTTGTTATAAATTTGTACATTGACGTTTACTATATATTTTGTGTTTATGATATCGAATAAGCAGACAAGAGTGCCACAGCTTCAGCAGCTGCTGTATAATGGGATTGTAATGAGGAATAATGAGAAACTTGGCGCTCTCGGTGTTGGTGATAGAGATTTGATCGTGATGGTCTTCAATTCTTCGTCTTCCAATGCTAGGTTTGTGTATGTTACTCTCCTTGTAACTCTGAAATCAGACACTTGGAAAGATTCAAGAAGTTTTCAAATGACTCATCTCTCGAGTATGGCATAGTGTACGATCATTTGACACATCAAAATTCAACAGGGAAACTAATATAGTGACCTATGTGAAATAAAACTTCATATAATAATCATTTCAGCAACTTATAAGCAAATCTGAACAAGATTGCTGGAATGTATTGTGATGAAATTTTTAGATTTTCTATCTCTTGTAGAGCATCACCAAATGAGTCAGGGTTCAGTCCAGATGGTTCTGCTGTGAACCCCTTGGCTTTTCAGCAACAGCTTCGAAACTATTCTAATGTGATGACCGAGCTGTTCCAGGTAGAGAGATTGAGTCATTCATCGGTACTTTTCTAGATGTTGGAAGCATTTTTTGGTTTCTTTTTTACTTTTTAAGTAAGAATCCTTGGTGATATAGTTATAGAAAAATATGTTCTTTTTATGAGCTTATTGAAATTCTTTAGTTGCATTCTTATTTCAATTGCTTTTGATCTTCTTTTGATGCACCAGCTATTGTTTGTCCAAACAAATTTCGAATATTAGTCATCGCTCTCATTTCTTAAGTCTTCCAACCGGTTTCCCACTATTCTCTGCTTGAAGAAGTTGATTTCTGTTTATCATCTCTCATATTGCTAAGAGCATTCTCTTGTTTTTAAGCAATCTAGATTTTCTGATATAGACGTATCAGCTCTGTGTAAAGATAAAAGGATCGTTGAAATCGTATTTGCTATTTGAACTTCCAGAGTGATCCCGAGTTGGCACAAGCTATCCTTGGAAATGGTCTCAATATGATCCAAGATATTTCAAGCACGCGTAATCGCCAGAGAGGTGAATTATGGGGTCAACGAGAAGAGGAAATGGTTAGTGTTGTTTACCGGTAATCATTATAGATATCAAGTGGGTTTCGATATGCATTGGTTTGGCTTTCAACTTTTCACTGCACTTTCTATTTTCTTTATACGTTTTACTCTGTGCCTTGTATGGTACTTGATAGGAAGGGATGGTGACTATGAATACTTGTGACGATCTCATTATACTTTATAAGTGCAACCGTAGTATCTTGGTGCATACTATCAATACATGAAAATCTCATTTTCTGGACTCGTGATCTGTTATCAAAGGATGATGCAATCAGCATAGTCCAATAATTTGCTTCTGTTTTTAATTTTTCGGATCAAAACTATGACATTTACCGATTCCATTCACTTGAAATAATTATTGGGGTTTTATGAATTGCGATTTTGTTCTGCAGAAAGCAATAGATGAAATATGGGCTGCTGCCATAGATTACAATCCTGAAGCTTTTGCAAAGGAGGTATGTAATAAATGCCGTCCATCTGTTCGTTGTATATCTTTGTTGTTTGTTAACATAACCATTGAAGTTTTATGCTTTTTTCAGGTAATGGTATATGTTGATATGGAAGTTAATAGCGTTCCATTGAAGGTACTCTTCTTGGTAAAAAATGTGACCTGCACTTCCTTATTCTTGCATCTAGTATCTGCCCTCATGCCACCCCCAAAAAATAAAAGAAGACAGACAAAAAAACCCATAAATAGAAAACCAAGAAGCAAAAATCCGTACAATTGGAGGAAGAACGATCTGGCATATAGGCATATGATAGATGCCTCTTTGGTGTGGATTAAGATTGTTCTCATCTGCAAAGCTTCACGAAGTTCTTGAATTCATGTGGGGGATTGTTGGATATTGGTTAAATAAATTGAGAATTGAAAATCGATTAAAGTTCGTATCGAATTCGGCCAAATACTCAAAAGCTCGACTCAATCCGTTTAGGCAAAATTGTTTGCCACTTCGCCGCTTCGGGGCGCACAAACGGGGATCGACCTGCCCGGTCAGGTAGCGAGGGTCGAGGGGGCAGCACCCCTCGTGGGGGGTCGGGGGCAACGCCCCCGAAAGAGAATTTTGATTTCTCTGCATGTATTGAAGGGTATATTTGGCATTTCGAAAACCAATATCGGATGAATGAGAAATTACGAAAAAGACCTCAACCATTAGTGAATAGACACCTTTTCATAAATATGCATTGTTTGGAAATGGTGCATGGTTTGGTCTCAACCATTTCGTCCACACCCCTTCATGGTCTATAAATAGGACCCTTTGGGTGTCCTATTCCTCACAGTTTGATATGCAAAACGTTTCTCATCCTCTCTTCTATCCAAAATCAAAATCATTTCGTTTATTTTGATTTTCTTTCATTTCATCCTTGGAGTACATAAGCCTAAATTGGTTCGTTGTACTTGTGTTTTGGAGTGCTACAAACACAAGTGTAGCCGTTGTATCTTGGGAGTCGATTGCCGAAATCCGTAGGCACCGTTGCGGGGCAAATTCGACTTAAGGACAAAGAGTCCAACTCTTGCCTCGGCTTTGTCACCATCGTTATACTTATTTCAGCGTCACTATTCACAAAATTCATCCAACAGATTTCAGAGGAGATTTGAACTAAGAAGAATTACACATTTTTTATTATATAATCCCTCGTGTTGTGTGTGCCTATTGCAATCCTTATTGTCCTATATTTTCTTGCTTTGAGTGAGCTATGTATCTCACTCGTCTATGTTCAGGCCATTGTTAGCAGTGCAGCTCAGTCAACAATTATATCTAAAAGCTGTGCCGAGCGTTGTGGGTATGATATCCTTCTTTTTAGTTTTTCTGATCCCTATTTTGGTATTAATCAGTACTTCAGTAAACCATTATATTGGTAATTATGAACAGATATTTATTGTTAATCGTTCAGTAATTTTCTTCCTTCAGACTGTCGAAGCTTATAGATACACGGTATAGGGGAATTGCTCGAGGAGTCGGTCAGTCTGAGATAATTGGCCGGATACATGTTGCTCCCATCAAGGTACCCATGTACTATGGCTATCCTCATTTAAAACCATTTTTGTTCTCTTGCCTTCAACCATGCTTGTGAGTTGTTATGAAATGGCATTCCGGTTAACTTGGACGTGTTTGTTTACATAATATGGTAGATTGGGAAAATATTTTACCCGTGTTCCTTCACAGTCCTGGATTCTCCCAACATGGAGTTCCTTTTTGGGTTTGATATGCTGTACAAGTTTCAGGTAGTTTTTTGTAATTAAATTTGATCTATTAATTGGTTTCAGGACAAATTTTGTTTTGATTTGCTTACAGTAATGCCATTTACAGTGTACAATTGATCTGAAGGAAAATGTCTTGAGAGTTGGCCTTGGAGAGGTTTCTGTGCCTTTTCTGACAGGTTGATCTTATTATTTCTTTTTTATCTTTACTATATGAGACAGATTTTAAATGGTAGTAATATTTCCAAACGTTGCATCAATTGTTATGTAAATTAAATTTGCATTTAAGTATTCTTACTTCAATCTTCTATGAAATTCCAGAGGACATTCTATCTAGTTTATTTGATGAAAAGAGGTACACCAAGGAAGTGTCTAGCTCAGGAGTACAAGTATGGATTTTGCTCTTTCCACTGTCCACGCCACCATGCTTCCTTATAAAGGCATAGAGAATGCCCGTATAATTGTTTAGAGAAGTTTGCTTGTATAATTTGTTGCCTGTGGTGGTTTCTGCTTTACTTAGAATTGTGACAATGCCCAAGATGTTGAATGGAAACTAGGTTGCTTGTGTATGAAAAACACTGCATCCCATCTAATTCAACAAAAGAATTGTAGTAGATCTTCAGGGAGAATGAAGAACACTAGAAAATCGATCGCTCGATGGTTGAAATCTATTATTTGCATATAAAAGGTTCTTGATTTCTGATATATACACAATACACGTTTTTTGCCTCGCTCTCATCTAGAACTACTTTGCCAGATGCACTACTTTTGTTTAACTTGACTCGCTTTTTCGGCTAACTAAGAATGATTTGATGCTAATTGGCAGGGACCTGATTTTGAAGCAAAAGTTGCAAAGTTTGTTGAGCTAGGAATTGAAAGAGAACAAGTGATTAAGGCTTTAAAGGCTAGCGGAGGTAATGAAGATCTAACTGCTATATTCCTCTTATTGGGTGGATATTAACTTAGTTAAACGTTGTCAATCATGATTTGTGACTGCAAAAGAAAATCTTGAGCACATTGAAGATTACAGAGTTTACTACTGTTAAGTTCACAAACAATGGCATTAGAAGGTAGGTCCCTGTCTTAATCCCCATTGTATCAGAGATTATAAAAAAATTCGAGTAATAAGGGAATCAAATAAAGTAAGTTATCTTAATCAGGATTTCTCCTTTTGTACCACTTTCTTAGTGCGGAGGCATCAACTTCAAATCTTCAATTACAAAAAAGTAGCAATAAGGCTGCAATACTATGATAAATGAGTTGATAAAAGTGGTCCTTCCATTGATTTGATTGACCATTATGTGAAATGTCAACATGTTATGGGTCAGATCTTCACCGATTAGAAGTTCAAGCAAGTCGAAATAGTTCGAACCCATTGTTGCCGATCCTCAAGTTGGATTAAAAGGAACTACACGTAACATTATACAAACATTTCACTAAGTCTTTCTTCTTTAATCTTGTAAGGTTTGATTCAATAGCAAAAGCAGAATATTTTTCAAATTTAAAAATCTATGTTCAACTTTAAGCCATGTCTGGCCCCATTTTTATAAAAACTCATTTTAAACCACACATTTTTTCATAAAATAATTTTACGCGTAACTTAAAAACTTTTTTTTCTTTTTTAACAACACATTTGCTAAAAAAATCACTATTTCAAAATACATTTTCTTGTCAAAATGAGGCTCAAACTGCGGCTAAATCTTTACTAGCTACTTCTAAATATTCAAATAGGCCCCATTGGCCTTAATCAAAATCTTCCTTGAGCCATCAATAACGTTAATTTCCCTTCTCTCTTTCACCACCACCACGTTTAACGCTGCCTCCCCCAAAAACAAAACAAGCCATCTACTTCCCATCAGATTATCATATCAAAGCAATCCTGGAGCAAACAAAAACTGCCACCAGAAGTGCCATATAGCACCAAGCAAAAACCAGGACAGCAACATGTACTCCTACAACCTCAAAAAACAAATTTAGTTCTCTGGTTTGGTGCAATCCTATGTTTAGTATTTAACCTTTTCTGATCCTTTGGAATAGCTACTTTGATAATCTTCCTTGGTATTAAACCAAGAAATCCAATGTTCAACATCCCCACAACCGGTCCGATGCTACCAAAAATCTGCACCTTCTGACTTCCCGAGCTTGAGGACTATGAATGAGCATGATAGTACTTTTCGGTACTTGAATCAAAGGTAACGAGGTGTGTTCTCGTCGCCTCTCCGATGTGTAAGTCAGAAAGAGAATTTGTGCGTAAGGTTATAAATTAGAAATAATGAAAAATGTACCTGAATGACAGAATGGAGCCTTATATTTATAGGGATAGGTAGTGCATTCCTAGTAGGATTAAGTTAGTTGATTATTCTTATCCAAAAGAGTCTTACTTGAAGTAGGTGTTGGACTTGTGTTATGACTAGTCCCAATTATAGTAAATACTGCTACGGTAGAGTTCTTTTGGGCATGGGAATAAGGTGTGAGATATTTAGATCAGATTAGAGTCCTATACGAGTTGGGCTCCTCCATCGTTAGAGCACGAAGGCATATGAGACACAGCGAATTGCTCGAGGGCGTCAGTGCCATGGTGCAGTTCACGTACCCGAGGATATAACCCGAGGACAATGTCGTCGAATGTTGTCAACACGTAATACAAGAGCTTGGGCATAAACATATCCCGAGGACTCCTAGATGCTCGAGCACGATGGTAGCAGAATTGTTGGAGAGGTCCAATCCCAATCCTCGGGTGTGCACATGGCCGGGAGTGAATTTTAGCAATATTACAGTCTAACCGTCATCTACTTTGACACTTCCAAGTTTCTAAATTCCGATATAGCATTTCTTGCAAACTTTTTCAACTCAAACAGGAAACTTAATGTTAGATTTGAGTACCTGAATCTGGATCTCTACTTTCTAGATAATCTAATAGCAACACAAGCTGTTCAACCCCACGCTCAAAGAAGCAGAGACACAGTTATTATCGGTTCACATGATATCAAGTATGGTTTATATGCCACCAACTCTTGCTCTGGAGCTTCAGAAACAGGTGCAGAGAAACCGCATCGTATACAATAGTAGAGGAACTTTTAGAGTAAAAATTGTAAAAATTAAGCTTGGTCTAATCCATTATTTTTAATGTTGCACGGGCGATCCCAATTAGAGATGACAAGCCCACCAACACGTATTCTAGTGTCCCACAGTGGCAGAACCAAGAAATGAATAGCAAGAGATATGCACATTCGGTTTTACTTTATTTGCATTTGTTCTTGAATTTGATCTATATGAAGTATTCTTTTCTGTTACAATTTGTAAATAGCTCGAAGTATTATGTCAGGTTCTCTAAGAATAGCTATCAGTAATTTCAATTAATCACGATAACAAGTAAAATTCTCCAAAACTCATTTGATTCTGATATAAATACAACAAGGTAGTGTCTAGAATGCTAACAAAGAACAGACTCAATAAAATTCTTGATGAGCACAGTCCTGTCTCACTCAAAATTCTAAACAAGTCTATGTAAGAAACACTCACCCAGCTCTTTGAGATAGATTTGGAGTCTACTTTGGAACAGGGTATTAGAAATATTACTTTCATAGACTTTTAAGGAAGTTAAAAATTAGCATCCACAAGTAGGTAGATAAGAAAATCTTTGAAGTGACCTTATGAATTTTGAAAGGCAAAAAACAGAGATAGAAGTCACAATGTTGAGACTTCCATTATAGTTATAAGCACAGTGGTATCACTAAAATTGCAAAAGCTTTCTTCCGCATAAACTAGCAAAAGCCATTGTTCAGTATTGAGTCAGAATTGTGAAACACACCACTGCACCTTGTTTTAAACTGGGATTCAAAGGCTTTAAATTTTTACCATAGAACAAAAACTGTTCATATTTGGCCTATGGTTGTTGAAACACTAGGAAGATTCTTATGATTTCTTGGAGATTGAGAGGCATTTCTTCTGTAGGTTGGAGTCAGAAGTTGCTTGAAATTTGATGAATTGCATTATATCAAAACAGACAACCATAATATGTAATGTACTGAAGATAAACGTGTTAAGTATGCAAAATACAAGAAATTTAGTTACATTCAGAAGCCTTTTCCCCTTGCACTCATAGAAACTTTAAATTAATACTTATAGCCCTTGATATGCAAACTCTCAGAAGCCAATTCTCCAGCACTTCCTCCAGTGTACTTACCAAGTGTGGCTTCAGAATTAGCCTTGCACCTTCCCAAGAACACCTCTTGAGCTTTGCCAACATTTTCCTTCTTTCCAGTCCATGTTTTGAGTGTGCTTTGCTGCAAAGCTCGACCGAATGAGAATGACAGCGTCCATGGCTTCAGAACTTCCAGTTTGTTCATCGCATTCAAGTTCAAGGTTGCCTCTTCCTCACTTTGTCCACCGGAGAGGAACACAATCCCCGGCACGGCCGGTGGTACTGTCCGGCGTACGGCTGCAACTGTGTATTCAGCAATCACTTCTGGTGTCACCTGTAGAGATATATGGATGAGACAAGGCATTAATTTGCATGGATACTAAAGACTCTTGACTAGTTAATTAATCAACTAGAATGTTGAGGATTTGATAGCCCTTATACCTTAGGGCTATCAGAGCCAGGAGTGACCATGTTAGGCTTCAAAAGAGTTCCTTCCAAAAGAACATGTTGATCGTTCAGTGCCTTGTAAACTGCTGCAAGAACAGTTTCAGTAACCGCAGCACATTTCTTGATATCATGGTTTCCATCAGTTAGAATCTCGGGCTCAACAATCGGTACAAGTCCATTCTCTTGACAGATGATTGCATACCGAGCCAACCCCTGTGCATTCTGCTGGATGGACAGCTCTGATGGTTCAGTAGGGCCAATTTTGAGAACAGCACGCCACTTGGCAAAACGCGCACCAGCCTTGTAATACTGCTGGCAACGGGCTCCTAGCGAGTCGAGCCCCTGAGTGGTGGTTTCGCCATTAGTCCCAGCTAACTCCACGGTGCCCTTGTCGACTTTGATTCCGGGAATAACGTTGTTTTTTTGAAGAACTTCGACGAATGGCTTGCCATCCGAGGTTTTTTGGTAAAGGGTTTCCTCGAAGAGGATAACCCCTGAGAGGTAAGGGAGGGCATTGGGAGAGGTGAAGAGTAGTTCGCGAAGAGCTTGGCGGTTGGACTCGATGTTCTCCACACTGATGCTGGCTAGGCGTTTGCCGATTGTGCCGGTACTCTCGTCGGCAGCCAGAATACCCTTGCCGGGGGTGGCAATGTACTTGGCATTCTTAATTAGTTCATCTGGATATTTACATGAATTTCAGTTAAAAATAAGAAATTGAAGTAATTACTTCAACGTTATTATTATTTTTTTTTTCCCTTCCTAACCCATTATTGGTGACACATTTTATTAATAACGAAATAATACTAAATCGAAACGGGACTCACCAGGACTTCCAAATAAATAAGCAATAAAAATAGGATTTTCAAATTAATATTTTGTACTAACAAAACTATTTCTTTTGAAAAAATAAATAAAATTATAACCTACTAAAAAAGTAACTTTTAAGTACAATCACACGTAAACACGAGTATAGAATCATATATAAGAAGAGAAGTATCTAGGTAGTTTACAAGTACAATTAATTATCTATAAAAACCTTACCTGCTTCATATAGAACTTTGCCGTGTGTGTATAGTATCAATTTAATTATACTTTTAGACGAAGTGCTTTGACCAACTGAATAACAGGTTTATATTTACTTGTTTGCATGGTGCATGCATACGTTCACACCAAGATGATATTTGCATGGAGAGACGTACCAGCATACTTTCCTACGAAGGCGGACATGCTTTAGTTCTGACGATTGTATTATGCAAAGATATGGAGAAGAATAGGCAAAATTAAAAACAAGAAACAATTATCTATATAGAGATTAATGGGATATTCCTATATTCTTCATGTGACACGTGTCAGAAGATTAGCCTCTGAAAACTTATCTTCCTTGGATAGTCATAAAGGAATGTGTGAGAATGATCCATTACACAGCCATTATCCTCCAGATTCTAATCGCAACT
Source organism: Olea europaea var. sylvestris (assembly GCF_002742605.1). NCBI lineage: Eukaryota > Viridiplantae > Streptophyta > Magnoliopsida > Lamiales > Oleaceae > Olea > Olea europaea. Next base: position 115,428 of record NW_019236161.1, read on the forward strand.
AATTGGTTCACGAAATATTGCTCATGTTCGATTTAGCTAAAAATCAAGTTTTGAGTAGATTTCAATCAAAGTCAAGTAAATAAAAATCTTGAGACCCATGATATTTGTGATTAAAAATAAAATTGAGGAAAAATGAAGCCCATAGAGGAATGTCCTTATAGCAAAATGTTCAAAGCCTTTACTAGGCGGGGTGGGTTTTATACTTTTAGTTAATAAATTAATGAGTTGGTTAATATTTATGATATAAGGTAATTAATGTACAAAAATAATTTAATGAGCATAAATTTATTGGTGAATTTTAAATTTAATTCAAATGTTGACATCCGCTCTAAGTTCCTCCACCAATATATTTATATGACACGTCATTAGTGCTTAACATAAAATGAACACCGATGCTCAATAGATCATTCCTGAATTAGTGTTTGTGATAACAATAATACTTACCTAAGTCCTTGCAAACCACGTTCTAATGGACCCATAAATTCTTCTAAGACGGAGGCTAAAACAATTAAAAATTGGGTCGATTTCGCTGCAAGTTCTCCTCAATTTTTTGCTAGTGTGACATCCAATTCCCAATTTACCATTTGTTCCACTCACATCCTCGGTTTCCCTTAACAACATTACAATGTTCTTTTGAATGCTATAGATCCTATTTGGTTCAATTAAAAATAAATTAAAATTCAAGTCAAAATCGACAATGGATTTTAACTACACATTTCATGAGATCCACAACTTTTAAACCATATATTCCATAAAATTTTATCAAAATTTTAGTAAATTTTGATTTTTATCTAAATCGAAAAGGTATCACAAGAAAATTGAATAGTTTAGTGAAGAAATCACAATAATGAGAAACAATCAGCTGGAATATGAAAACAAAGTATACCTTATTTATCATATGCATAGTTCTTAAGTCTCAAACAAACAAGAATGATATTCCCTGCATGCTTAAATGGGTAAAGCAAGCACTAGCACAGTAAAAATTGTACCAAAACCGAGTACGTTCAGTTCTTTTCTGTAAGTAATTATTGGGAAGGGAAATTCATCTCTAGTATAACTGCCGGTGGGGGCCGGTTTAGGTGGTTCATTCATCGTCTGTGCCAAAGTATCGGTCACCAAACTCACCCATGCCAGGGATAACGCGGTATTCTTCATTCAAACCGATTTCAATCTCAGATGTCACTATCTTTATTCTAGGAAAACGTTTGCAGACGACATGTACTCCTTGAGGTGCCTGAAATAATAAAAATGGACGACAAAAATTTGATTATTTATACAAAATCTATACAGAGAAAAGACTGCATAAAGCTATTAAGCTTACAGAGATGAGATTGAGGAATATGATGTTGGCCTCGGGTACGCCCTTCTTTATAAGTAAAGAAATAGCTTGAACAGCTGAATTTCCTGAGATTGATTACAATGAGGGCATGAGTGCCCAAAAAATTCTACGATAAATATACTTGCACATAATTTTATGTACATAAAGATGTTTATGTACATAAAATTATGTACACCAAGCACAACCCGAAATTGTATATCTAAATGGATCTCATTACAGGAGGTAGTAGTAACTCACAATAATTGAAGAACACGAATAATACATCACAAACCTGATAAATAGACTTGTTTGATTATCAATGAATATATAATACACTAACCTGTGCCCAGTATTGGATCCAATAGCAAGACATGTCTATCTGAGATGTCGTTTGGCAGCTTTTCGTAAATCAGCTGCAAGAAATTAGAAGCAGTAGAGAAGAATGGAAATAAATGAGAGGTATGAAAACCAACACATGATACACTAAAGAGGACATGAAGTGCTTGCTAACCTGGGGAGGTGGGTGTTAAAATTGAGATCCATCATTTGTACCTTCTAATTACAGAGACACCACATAACCTCTTACAAAAATCCACACCAGTGTACACTGATCCTGCATTCGAACAGAGAAATTCTGGATGAAATGTGATTTTTGAAAGAGTGCTAAAATAACTGAAAACTTGAATAAGAAACTGTAATTTCAAGCCAAACAACTAATGGAGTAAAAATATCTTAAAATTGACATTTCAAGAAAGAGATGCATTTCTTCAAAAAAATTCTGGAATTAAAACTGGTACAATCTGAAATAAGATTTTTACTTTTTAGACGCTATTCATGTATTTGGTAAGAGACAAATGATGGTTCTTGTAATGGACTTCAATGACTTGTAAGAAACTTTTGAATTGAGTAACACCACCATCCAGTTTTAATTCCAGATTTTTTTGAAGAAATGCATCTCTTTCTTGAAATTTCAATGTTAAAGTCCATTTCAAGAACCATCATTTGTCTCTGACCAAATACATGAATAGCGTCTAAAAAGTAAAAATCTTATTTCAGATTGTCCAATGCTGATAATGAGAGAAGTTGACCAATATAAGCATGCTTTTTGTAAGATATAATTTTAAACAACATGAAAAATAAATATAAATTGCTTTTTTTTGTATGTGAACCAGACGATATTTGTAAGCACAATTTGAACAGATGTTACATAGGCATTTATCAGTATGACTATTGGTAAGAACTGTGAAGTTAGCAAAGCATGTAAAATTTGAAAATCAAAAAATAAAATCAAAACAAATCAGGAGGACAAATCCCAGATGAGAAGGACAAAGTTCAAGTGAACTACAGGTGAAAAAGATGAGAGTAAGAGGAAAAGAAAACCTGGACTTGAATTAGAATTTAAAGTAAAAGCAGGATGGCATAATCTTCTAGATGAAAGAATTTATGAGAGAGAGAATCATATTGCTGGAGTTGCAAACTAGAGAAACTAAGGTTAATCTAATTGAGTTCTACTGAGGTATTTCAGATGAGTTGCCCTTAAAAGTCATTTTTTACTGCTTCATTGACAATTATCTATGTTTCCTTTTCTGTTTGGGCCAAATTTTACTAGTGCCTCCCATTAAGAAGAATCTGCCCTACAGATGGGAATAATGACTTAAATTTTTCCTTTTTGTCCAAAATTTGTATTTTCACATCACAGTCACCTTTGAGTCAAGAAGCAGCAAGCCAAACTAACTGCAAATTCCACAACCTCTGAACAGCACAGGAATTAATGAAACACGTTAATGCAAGCAACAGGAGAAACTTGAGGAAACACCACAGAATACATGATGAAAGTGGATTACCTGTTGGAGTGATCACCTGCTTTTCAGTAAATGGCAAATGTCCAAGACCATGTTCCACAACCTAAGTACAGGGTTTTATTCAATTCAAATAGAGATGGTGATTGCTATGCTAAATTAATTGGTATGATTGTCAAACAAACACATCTCACAGCCACAAAACCTACCAAGCGGATCAGCCGATCAGAGTAAAAGACAAAGTCATGTGTTGTTGTTTGAGCGTCACGTATAAGTGTATGCATACCACGTATCTGGTAATACAAACAACAATAACTGGGATCAATATAAAAGGGAAACTTAACACGAAGCACAAAGAGATGATCTTATGACATACCAATTGTAAAACATGGGATAAATGCAGACAGTTTACATATAAAGGTAGCAGGACAAGAACAGTACCTGAAAAGTTGATTGAATGACATATAGATTAGGATATACTTTACAAAGATCATGTTGACCAAGTTTAGTCCGAATATGTTGAACGATCAAATCTATAGCCACATGATTGTCTCCTCCCCGAGGAATGATAATATCAGCATACTTTTTTGTTGGAAGTATGAAATCATCAAAAGCAGGCTTCACAAACTTTGAGTACTGCATACAGATGAAGCCCAATGGTACCCAACATTATGCTACAGAAGCAAAAGGAACCACTTTGCAGAATCTTAACATATTTACGAGTAATACGGATGAAGGATGCAGGTAATATGGAAGCAGTGATTTCCAAGTTCAACAAGTTACAGGCACTTATATGTTGCATCTTCCAACTAGTAAATATATTGTTTCCCTATATCTTGCTAACCTGATCGAGTACCATGCCAATGTCTCTACCCTTTTCAACTGTGTCACGTCTTATTCTCCTCGCCAGACGTACATCAGCATCTGCACTGAAAATTTTATATCATGAAGACTTAATGAAGAGAAGACTAAGTTTAGTAAGTTCATGAAACCAATTACTGATTTCTGTACAAAAACCAACAAGAAATAAATAAAATAAAGAGAGAAGAAAAAATCAAATCATTTTGAAGGATTTCATGGTTGTCGAGTGAGATATTATTCCAAATTCTACCATTCCTCCCTTGACGACTTATTTAGTGCTTGTTTGATAAAAAGTTGCTAAAATTTTATCAACTTATCAATTAGTCAAACTTTATTGTTAACTACACATTTCATGGAATCCATAACTTTTATCAACTTTTCGACTATCTCACTAGCTTGATCAAAATTTGCTAAAACCTTCAAAAACTTTGTCAATCAACCCCTTCATAATTCCACTATATACTTAGTCCAAGTTGAAATTTTTGCAAGTTTCATAGACAATCTCAAAATGAATTTTTGTTTTTACAGACAGAAATAATAAACGAGATCATCCACAAAGGCAAGGTTAAATCTAAATTGAATTCACAAACGAAAAGATTGCCTCACTCTCATCATCATTATGGTTAAATATTAGCAATTAGCAAATACAGGAGAAAAAACATCTTGAATACAAAAAACAAAAAACAAAATCATGGAAAGGGAAGGGAAGGAAAAGAAGAACCTGTATCTACAAATATCTTCATATTCATCAAATCTCGTACACGCGGATCATGAAAAATGAGTATACCTTCCAAAATTATAACATCTGAGGGATTTACCTGCCAGATGTACAAGATAAATTATGATCTGTAACGAATATATACCTGTCAATTTGAACATTATACTTGACTATGACTCTAGAACATTGAAAAAAATGGATGCAAGTGAGAAAGAAATTTAAGAAAAAACCCACCAGGATGGTCAAAGTTGTATTCATGAACTCTTTTAAGTTCCTCTGGTGTAGGAGCATTAGTTGCCTATAGATGCATCTATTAGCCATTGGCATGCTATTTTCATTAAGAAAAGGAAAGAAGATCCGAGCTTACAAAATACATGTCTAAATTGTATTGGTACTTAGCTTATCTAATATTTTCCTCGTTTCTCTAATCTAATGAGCTTTTCTCTTTTTATCAAAATTGATAGCATATTAATTTATAAATAACTTTTGGAAATGAAATTAGCATAGCAGAAACATGGCTATAAGAAATGTGAATTCTTTGGGGAGAAAAGAAAGAAAGGGTGAAAAAGAAGCTTCAACTCCACAGTTTCAATCTTTAAATCCTGACATGTCAAGACTACCAACACCAGTAACTTACTTTTTCATAACCACGGGTCTTGCTACACAGTGTACAATTTAAACACAAAGGGGCACCATCTAAAAAAATAGAAATAAAACTAAAAAATGGACAAAGAAAGAAAAGAAGTTACTCTTCGAGCAGGGAAGACATCGTTTTTATAGCTCTTGGAATCATATTTTGGAATATCTACAGCTTGACCACACTTCAGTTTATCCATAATGCACAGTAATTGATCGGTGTCAAATGCATCTGAATGAAAATAAAATATTAAAAGAAACATAAAAATTCTGTACAGATGCAAGTCCAAAACATGAAACTGATCGATCTGATATTGACCACGTTGCCCAGTAGTGGAAAGTAACTAACTATTACTATCGTAATTTTTTTCCGACATTCAAAGAAAATCAATTGTCTTAAGGGCCAGAAAACTAATTAACAATGAAGTAGAAAGTACAAGCTGCAGCATAAAAGCTCTAATTATTTCATTATCTTGGCTATAGATAGATGTCTGATGTAAGAATATGTTTGAGTAATTCACAGTTATAACCACCTCAACGCTAAAATATCAAAAAGAATAGCGCATAATTTCATAATTTCTATAATGGCATACGAGTATGAAATTGCAAAATCAAGGTGAAAAAAGTCATGGAAAAATAGAAATGTTGCAGCATCAACTGCCTTTATTATAGAGGATAATCAGGACAATTAACCACCAAAGAGATCGTATGTCAAAATTCTCAACAGAAAATGGTTTCCATATTACTAATAAATGCTTAATAACAATATATCAGAACTCTAAATGCATATTTACAAGATAAATTATGATCTGTAACGAATATATACCTGTCAATTTGAACATTATACTTGACTATGACTCTAGAACATTGAAAAAAATGGATGCAAGTGAGAAAGAAATTTAAGAAAAAACCCACCAGGATGGTCAAAGTTGTATTCATGAACTCTTTTAAGTTCCTCTGGTGTCAAATTCTGATAAAATGAATCCTGACAAAACATCCATTTTGAAAAGTGAATTAGCAAAACAAGATTTTAACTGCATATATAGCATCACATAGCACAAATGTGTATGTCCGTGTAGATTTGTTCTATGAACATAAAAATAGCAGGCACGTGAAATGAAAATATTGATGCCACACGACACACCCAATAATGTGGACCATTCAAGTTGTGCTACTGTCATATGTAGATTATCCAATTACCTAAGAGAATTAAGATAGCTGTCGACAGAATACTTACCTTGTAAAATTATTTCCTTGTGCAGTCATAACATAGTTGCTTATATTGTAGTCGATTATTGTTCAATAAAGAATAAGAACACATAGAATTTCTTCTCCAAAAAGCTGTGTTCTTCCCACATAAAATTACTACAGGGTTCCCACAAAATGATTAAAAGAAAGGTCATAAAATTGTGAAAAAGTGTATTCCTTGCCCTATACACTTGCAGTCTTTCATTCATTGATGAGCTTCTTTATCAGGAAAAAAATAACTACTAAATTATGTTAAAGACTTTCAAGCATGCCAAATTGGAGGCAGATAGTGCATGAGGCATAAAACTTCAGCATGAAATCGGAAGGTGACATCAGTTGAAACTCTCCTTGAATGCTCAACAGGGCCAAACATCAGAGCCCATGTACATAAATAAATTGTAGAATGGAGGAAGAACAAAATAAATTAAAAATGGTTTTCAAATTTATTAAAAAAATAAAAAAAAATTCTGAGGTGACATTATTTTCTACATTAAACAGAAAAACAGGAAGAGAAAACAACAGATGCAGGAAGTAAGGTTTCTGGCGTAGCCTCCATCCCTTCAATTTCTACATACTATAGTACTAACTAATGCAAGTTTCAAAATAATAATATAATACATTTTAAAATAGTCAAATTGTACAAGCAGAAGATGACAATAATAGCAATAGCAACAGCGATAAAAGATATATGACCATATTTGACTACAAGAAATTCAAATTAGAATAATAATTAAAAAAAAATTTGAAGAAAGAGCAAAGATAAAATCTTTAGTTTCAAACTTGAAGGACCAACATGCTGATACCTGGTTAACAAGTACAACACGCTGATCACGAAGCTGCTCAATAATCAAATCACAAACTGTAGTTTTCCCCGATGCTGCACCTCCAGCAACTCCTGCAATGCAGAACGTTTGAGGCGATCCAAGAAGCTCATATCAATGGAGATAAATACAGTACCAGAAACAAGTTTCCAGAAATAATGTAAAAGATTAATGCAATGGCAAACCATACTTGGTTATGCCATGATATAAAAATTATATATCTGAAGTTCAAAACAAATAATAAAGTTTTCCAACTTGATGAATTTCAAGTTTCACTACAAAGTCAAAGTTCAGCGTACTATGTACAGATCAAATAGGGAGTAAGATAACCAAATAAATAAATAAGACTACATTATTATTGATTTCTACAGTCAGATTCAGAGACATCACACTGACTTTGAAATGAAGATTGAAGCAAACTTATTCTTCAATGATATCCGTGGAAACTCAAGTAATTCAAATATTCAAAAAAGTTGTTGCAAAATATGCTATTGGGTGTCCACGTTATCTCATGCGCCCCTCGGCTTCAATTCTTGGTGAAACCCTAGTTTCTCTTTATAGAAGATCACCATAAACCGGATTTTATCAAAGAAAGTGCAGTACATGCAGGGTGGTATTCCTTAGCTTTACTGCTTACCAAACTATGGTTCATCTGGCACTGCCATGTTTGATAACATGTAAGTTGCAGAATGTCAAATAAATTATCAGTGAACATAACTCTGAATGATATGATCCTAACAAAACTAAATTCACACTTAGCAAGCAGGCAGAAAATTGCTCACGCTCACACGTTTAAGGCACCTGTTTGCAAAATTCATGGTTAACAAACATATCAATTAGGAAACAATAGTTGCTTTGATGTTTTAGAGTTATGGATCAGCCTTTCATATTACACCATATGTCATGAATCACTAAGGTCCCTATCCATCTAAACTGATGTGCACTGGAGTCAGATGAAGATAATATAGCATTCCTCTATTCATAATACATCTTAAATGATTTTCTGTAAAGCACATATACTCAGTACCGCCTAGCAAGTCTTGCTGCTTTTTTTCCCACTCTTATGCTTACGTTATTGATGTGAAGTTCAGCTGCTCAAAATGAATTGTGCATGGGATTTTTAGAGATCAAAAAGTTTGAATAACTGGCCCTAATATCAGGTGTTAGTATAATCCTTGTGATTTATTGCACTAAAAATCATAAAAATTGATTTTGATTGAGGTGGGCAGAATTACTAATATGCAGCAGCATGAAAAAATAATTCTAGAATTCATTTCCCTTTTGCATAAGATCAGATCAGCTTGATAGACTATTGTTAGTCTGCACTTACCAATGACAAAGGGTTGCTTGATAGTATCAGTTGTCGAGGTACTTGACTCTATATTATCCAAATGAAATCCAGAATAATGAACCCCTGATGAAGCCTCGATTAAATCTTCAACAGCTTGTGAACCCATTTTGTAGAGCTTTACTACACAATCAAATAATAAGAAAGAAAGAGATGTGATCCGACAAATAAACTCAAGAGCTATTCTTACTTTCCATCTGATTAAAATAAAGAATTTTGTTATTTTTCTTTTATATTGGTCAAGACATTATAAATTTCGAGATCCTGAAATTGAATGTCTGTTTCCCATGATCATGAAAAACAAAACTTCTTCACTCATAATTCTAGAAGATATTAAGTTATCCCACGTTGTAAAAAATAACGCAGAGCAATTTATACATTTAATATTTCATGGAAAAGGGGGCATTATTCACAAGAATAAAATCTACATGTCAAGATGATTTTTTCCTACCATTTGCCTCTCATCAACATTTCTCACAGGCCACTTCTTCTCAACAGTCTCTCGTTTTTTAAACTTTTAACAAGATCCCTCAACAGTGATCAATAATAGGTAATTCACTGTACTGAAATCAATCTGAACAAGAATTCCAAGTTCTAAACAATATCCATATAACTCTAAATCCAGCAGCTCAGCAGCTATTTTTCTTCTTCTTACAATTACTATCCTCCCATCTGAACCCGAAATTAAAACAAAATTTGGAAAATCTCAAAAATTGCCTAATCTCAGCGCACAGTTGCCACGTTTATACAGAAAACGATTACGATGTGGAGGTTTTAGATTTTATCTACAGGCATATTCAAGAGAGAACAATGAAAAACGCAAACATGGATTGATAAGATATAGCTATTTACAGGTATAAAAAGTCATCAATGTGCATTCCAATATACCTTGTGACTCGATTTTAACAATCTAAAACGCCACAAAAAATAGATTTCCAGCTAAGGCTATACGCTATTTTGGTAATTTTTGGAATTCAAGCTGGTTAAGAGTCAAGTTCAGAGGGGCAACAGTGACACGGAGTGGATGAATTTATAGGAGAAGATTAAGACTGTGTTACACAAATCGGGGCTTTAGATTTAGCGAAATTACGATAGGCCCATTGGGTTAACAGATCCAAATCTGAAATGAGCGTCTCCGACAGTGATGACACACTGTAGTGAAGCCGGATCAGAAGTGGGTCCGGTTGCATTGGGACAGGATTCGGTGTAGAAAGTCGTACGTGTCCCCAATAGTGTCTCGGAGGCTGACGTGGAGGTGAGTAGGATGCTGGGCCCATTTAAATGATTTCTCTATGGGCCGAAATATGTGGTTCTCCACATGTATCCGATATATGGATTGGTGTTGATTCTTGTCTTAAATCCATTTATCTAAAAGAAGAAAAAATGAAAAAGGTCTATCTTTAAAATACCTTCTCAAATTTTTTTTTTCTTTTCATTTCTTCTTTTTCTCCGTTTTTTAATTGTGAGAAAATACGGAAGCAGTTCAAACAACTTAAAATGTGCAAAATCTATGAAAGAAAGATTAATAGCAATTATCATCGACAAAAACTTTTTCAATAATTACTAATAGTTAATATCAATTATTTTGATGAAATCAATAGTGTCGATAATTCAGATCGAATCATCAACAATAATATCGCAAATGTGTCCCACAATCGTCTACTTGCCTTGAATGAACAAGTGAAAGGAACTTGCAAGAAAAAAACTTTTATATACCTGAAAAATAGTTGCACGTAACAAATAGGATACGCATGAATGATATCGTGTTGAATTTTGTATTTTGTGGAGTAAACAAGGAAAGTGAAGTAATTTTTATATGTGCTTCAAAAAGATCTGATAGAAGAATTTTATCCACGCGTTTTGTGAAATTCGCTGCATAAGTTTTAATTTAAACACAAGCACTAAAAATTATATAATTTTTAAATTTTGTTTATAAAAATCTATTTCAACAACAAATTTATGATTATATATATGTATAGAAAAGCTTAGAGTGATTATCAGCATTTCAATAAGTGTCAATTGAATTCAAATAAATTTGAACTGTCCTCAATTATTAAAGCTAACCATCAATTAAATTTTTAGTCATTTCAGGCACGAAAGTAGGCAAAAATTTTCAAATTGGATTTAACCAATCCAAATCTTGTTTGGTACATCATTCTTTCGCAATGAAAAGTTCTCTCTTGTCAACTGTTTTTATTACTAGTACTCTCATATTTATTTTGTAGGTATTGTACTTCCCAATAGTACCTTAGTTCAATTTGAATTGTATATTACTATTATTCTAAACAACTATGAAGATGTAAGGCCGTTTTGTTAATTAGAGAATTTGTTTTAAAGCACTTATTAAAGTTAGGGATGTCAAATAGTTTCTCGAGTTGGCTCGGTCTGCAAATAGTCCTAGCTGGCCCAACTCCGGGCTCGGGTCGAGCCCACTCTTGGGCATGCCAGGCCGAGCTTGAGTCGGCTTGCGGGCCAGCACGAAAAAAAGCAAAGAAAAAAAGAAGAGCTACCTTAAAGGCAGTTGGCAGCTTGCCTTCACAAACAACAAAAAAAAATCGACTCGGCTCAGTAAGGTTCGAGGCTCGATTTTTTGGCCTAGCTTTTTTTATTCGGTTCGGCTTGGGCCAAAAAAGCCTATCTTAAAAAAGCTAGAGCCGAGCTCAAGCCTTAATTTTCGACTCGAAAACCTGCTCGATTCGTTGACACCCCTAGATAAAAACTCTAAAAAAATCACTTTTTCACTTTTTGTTTATATAATATTTTCAAACTTTTTAACAACACATTTAAAAAATATATTCCAAAGAATCAATGTGTTTCTCACAAAAAAAAAAAAAAAGGTATAAGAAGAAAAAATTGAATTGAAATTAAATTTGGACCTCAGATCTTGTGTCAAAGGTAAGTTTGTTTGATCATATGTTGATAAATTTATAAGTGGACGCTCTTTACCTCGAGATAATCCATTGACAACGAAAAATTACCAACAAAATTGGTTATTAAAATCCCACCAACATTTTTTTTAATTCTTGTTTATAATTGTTTGCCAATGTGCTATGCTGATTTTGAGCAATCATGTCAATCAAGGCAAAGGGAGGGGAAAAATAAACAAATTAAGTAAAAATAAACAAAGAATCTCAACGAATAGGAAGGAAAGCATGTCTTCATCATGAAGGGGCCCAAATAATTAATTTAACATCCAAATTAACACAATAATCTCCGTGTTAGAATGCCAAGATAGTGGAATTAATATCTAATGGAGGCGGAGCCCGATTAGTTGTTGGGTTATACATCTCACCTTTTTCCTACCTAATTATCCAAATAAAAATAGGGATTGAAAGGCAAAGCAACCCCACGAATTTAGACTTTAAATTTCTTTCTTCTCTCTTTTCGTGTTTCTCTTTCGTGTCACTGATTTCTTTCTTGTAAGTTGTCAGGGTAGGCTACTCCCCTTTTGTATGTAGGCACCCCTTCTGCCAAAATTATGGAACGTGAAGAAATCCACCTAGAAAGAGTTTTTCTTTATATTGGAGGGTCTTCGACTTCAATTCATTGTCTTCATTGTTAGGAGTATGACTCAAATATGAGCCTTTTGAAGAGACGTATTCGATTTGGACTTAGAGAATATTAACCTAGGGTTTAAGAAAACTAAGTTGAATGAGGAAATAAAATTTTTTTGAAATTGAGTCTCCTAATTGTAATATATTTTTTTGTCTTTTAGGACTCTTTTAGGATTGGCCTATAAATACGAGACTTCTCTGATCAGTTTGTAGAAAGTAAAATAGAAGCAGTATTGCTAGTCTGTCTTGTATTCTCCATACTGTTGAATTAATAAATATTGTTCATCTGCGGTTACCCTTTGTGTTCTTTATTTATAAATTTAATCTTGTGTTTTCGTGGTGTGATCTAATATACTTCAATATTGTCATTAAATCTCGTTCTTTATAAACCTATTTGGAATCAACGTGTGTTATTGGAGTTTTCGCGCTTGACAAGTGTTATCAGAGCTTGGTTACTTTCGTAGATTGATTGAGATTTTTTCGGGATGGCTGGGTTGAAGTATGATATTCCGCAACTAAATCGCAATACAAGATTTTCTTTGTGGCAAGTAAAGATGAGGGTTGTTCTGATGCAGTTGGATTCAGACGATGAGATTGGGTTTTGAGAAGATACCAGTTGATTGGACAACGGAAGGATCAGAAAGCTATTTCATTGATTCATCTTCATCCGTCCAACAATATTCTGCAGGATCAAGATGTCTTGAAGGAGAAAATGACGGCTGCTTTGTGGTTAAAGTTGGAACATTTGTGGATGACTAAAAGTCTTACAAGTAAACTGGTTCTCAAGCAAAACCGTATTCACATAGCATGGTGGAAGGAGAGTCGTTGGAAAACCATGTTGTCGTGTTCAAGGAAATAGTTGCAGATCTGGAGACATTGGAGGTTAAATACTATAAGGAGGATCTTACCTTGATCCTGTTGTGTTCACTGCCTAGATCTAATGCGTAGTTTCGGGATACTATCTTATATAGTCGTGATACTTTGACTATAGAAGATGTCTATGATACTTTACACTCAAAGGAGAAAATGAAGCATTTGGTTGGAGCTACATCAAGGGATGGAGAAGCTCTTGTATCTCAAAGTGGTCGACGAAGATGTAGATCGCGAGTTAGATTTAGCAATGTAACTTGATACTACTGCAAAAGGAAGTGACCTATTCGAAAGGATTGCAATAAGTTGTAGGCTAAAGGTGATTTAGTTGTAAATCGTGGGGTGCAACTTTTGAATTCAAACGAAACCAATGTAGTTAAGAATTGTTCAGATGGCGAAGAGGTGATGTTGATCGTGGTATCTGATATGGAATACAAGCCCAACGAAGAGTAGATTCTTGATTCACCATGTTCGCACCATATGTATTCCGATATGAATTTATTTCAAACATATGAGGCTATGAGGCTGTTCAGCAAGGTGAAGTTGTAATGGTAAACAACCAATATTACCGTATTGCTAGGATCGGTCAAGTCAGATTGAGGGTGTGGGATGGAACATTTAGAACAATTGACCAAATTCGACATGTTCCTCACCTAAAAATGAATCTCATTTCACTAAGTACCATAAATGCAAAAGGGTACAAATTCTTTGAAGGAGGTAGAGTCTTGAAAGTCTGAGTTGTACTGGAAGAATGGAAAAGATCACAATTGTACATTTTGTAGAGGAGTGCAGAACTAGTTGAGAGGAGACATTTGGACAAGTTTAGTAACGTGGTGGAAGTTCAGTTTGGTTCAATACCTCTTGTGTTGGGCTCTGAGTCGATTCAGAACACTGCTAGAGAGAGCGTTGATGATTTCGTTTTGTCACCAATTTTAGCGGATACGCTGTATTCAGTTGCTGGGGTAAGACCCATCGAGTGTAGGTACATTGGTGTCAGCAATGTCTAAGATGCTTCTAGGGACATTGAAAGCGACAGTTCCAGCAAGGGGCATTCTGATTAAGTATCTGATTTAGTTCTTGCTACAGGGTGTGATTTAACCCTGTGTGATCAATATTCATTCCTTGGTGGAATTGGGAACCCCGGGGATTGGGTTCCGATGTCAGTTGTGAACGCTAGACAGGGGACGAGTATTTGGTTTATATGGAGTGGTTACTGTGTTGAGGAAATTCGACAAGTTAATTTCGATGCAGATAAATTTGAAATATAGGAGTTTCGTTCTTAGCACCAGAATTTGAGTCAAGATGGAAATTGTTAGGAGTATGACTCAAATATGAGTCTTTGAAGAGGCTTATTCGATTTGGACTAGGAGAATATTAATTTAGGATTTAAGGAAACTAAGTTGAATAAGGAAACAAAATCCTATTGAAATTGGGTCTCCTAATTGTAATATATTTTCTTGCTTTTTAGGATCTTCTAGGGTTGGCCTATAAATACGAGACTCCTCTTGTCAGTTTGTAGAGAGTAACAAAGAAACAATATTGTTAGTCTGTCTTATATTCTCCATACTGTTGAATTGAACAAATATCGTTCTTCTGCGTTTACCCTTTGTGTTCTTTCTTTACAAATTCAATCTCGTGTTTTTGTGGTGTGATCTAGTATACTTTAATATTATCATTAAGTCTCGTTCTTTATAATCCGATTTGGAATCAACGTGTGTTATTGAAACTTCCGCGCCCAACATTCATAAGCTCCAAAAAATCCTAAAGTCTATTGTCGCGTCTCCACTAAGATAGAATTTATATTATATTTTAAATGATAATCAACAAATTCAATCAATTTCAAATGCTAAAATTGTTGTGTTCGTCTCGCTTATGATTTATATTACATCATATGGAAAAATGAAGGTAAATTTCAATTTTCATTTATAAAAGAAAAAGTTTTTACTCATTTCTACCAACTTTTCATTTTTAACCGAACGGAATGGTTTCCCCAAATTCGAAGGAGGGATTTATCTTCGAACTGGACTAACAAACCGTTAACCCAACCCAAAAGTTTCTCTAAAGTCATTTGAAAAGGAAGGGATGGGATCCAACGTGCCAATTGGACTAGGACTTTTGGCTCCATTCATTTCAAACTTCCAACGGTACACAACTCTCTTAATGCAAATATCAAGATTCTAATTTTTCTTTAATGACAGTTATATTTACTAATTTCTAATCTATCTCACCTACAAAAAAAATGTCTCGTATACTAAATGGACAAAAAAAAAAAAAAACCTCGTCTCTGCATCTAAAACGACAATTAATTTCGTTTCAAATATCCCACAAATAAAGGTAAGTTCAAATGGTGAAAACGCTAAAAAATAAAAAGAGAAGTAAAGAGCTAGAAGAAAATTGAGCATGATTGAAACGCCGCTAGTCGAGTACTTGTTCCATCCTTTAAATAAAACTCCCAATTAAAAGTAAAATAACAAGCTTACTTATCAATTCTCAAGTGTGAGCCCAGTTGTCTGATGTCTTGACACGTGTGATGTTGGCCTGATTCCGAATTCAAATACAATTTGATCCCCATTAATCCACCGTGACGACTCCGTTAAAACTGTTGAGAAATCTTTATTTCTTGGTTCCAATAACGTTAAGACCTTTCGGGCTCTTTTTATTCAACACCTGATTCTCTCTCCCTCTCTCTGCACTGCATTAAATAAACCTCCTCCGAATTTTGAATTCTAGTCACGAGAAGCTCGTTCCGATTTCAATTTTACAGTTCAGATCCAATCCAAAGTCAGTTTATTAAAACACAAATCATATTTCGCCAGATATTTGATCACAAGAAATTCAAAAAACTCCCCGCCGGCAGCCCGTTCTTCTCAAACAGTCAATATAAGGTAACTTCATTTACTTTTTAACTTTCC
>NW_019236161.1:134155-142320 GCF_002742605.1 Olea europaea var. sylvestris
CCACCACCATCAACCAAAACCAAAAAACCCCCAATAGTATTAGAGAAAAGAGAGAGAAGAAACCAAATCGCCACCACCTTCAACACCCATCATCGTGTTGCGAACGTCGGGCCCAACCACAGCAACGTCGCCAGCGACGAATAGGTCATGACGATGCTGTGGTTTGGAGCAGAGGTCGCGACGCTACTATGATTTGGAGCAACGTTGCCTCCCCATATCGACGCCACCACCATCAACCATTGCTTCGTCGTCAGCATCAAGAAGAGGAAGGAGGAGACGGCCCAATGGAGAGAATGAAGAGGAAGTCTCATGGCCCTCCAATTTTTTTTTCTCTTTCCTGTTTTGACGTGTTTTGGATTTTGAGTATGTTTTTAATATTTTCAACAGAAAACACTCAAAACGACCTTTTTGGTCGTTTTGTGTTTTCTTCACAATTTTTTTTTTCAAAAACACGTTTTCAGCGTTTTGGAAAATATAAAACAGAAAACGGTCAGAAAACGCCAAAGCTCTTCATGTTTCAATTTTGTAATTTTGAGTTTTGAATTCATTTTAGATTTTGTATTTTGAGTGCTTGTTTTAAAATTGCTGAAAATGTGTTCTTTTTGTCATTTTGAAAAACTTTTTTTCAAAACATAAAACTAGAAAACGCGTTTACTTTAAATTTTGAGTATATTTTTTTATAATATTTTATAAACAGAAATTTGATTATTCAATAAATTTTATTAGTTTGAGGTTAATATAATATTAAATGACATATAAATTTTGAAGTTAGTGAATTTTGAATTTTTTTTCCAGATATAAAATACACAACCTAAATTAATATAGTATCGGCAGAATAATTCAAGAGAAATTGAAATTAAATTGCATTGAATCTTTACTGCTATAAGTGGTACATATGGCATGTATATGTACAGAGGCCAAAGACTATTATAGAAGAATATTTACATGCAATGCACATTTACATAACCGAAAATACAACAAATTCTCTAACTAATACTGGCCACAGAGAAGTCCCTCCAAGCTAGTATCTACAATCACTCAAGAGAAGTCCCTCCAAGCTAAAACTAATTTACAAACTAGTCTACATCAAAAGAGAGCCTTTAGTTCGACTCCGTAGATGCCACTGTCGACTCGTAATTTTCTCTCTTTCATAGACTTTTCAAAACCATAATTGGTTCTTTGACAGATCCCTCTATTCAAAACCCAGACATTTACATATAAGTAACGTCTTTGAGCAGAATGATGCTCAAACTTTTGAACTTCAGAAAACTCTAGACCCTGTTCAGCAGGCAACAGTACTCAGAAGACATAATTGGGACTGGATCTTTGGTACTTATATCTATCCCGTCTTTCATTCAACGGTCAGAAATCAAGATTCTAGCTTAGTTTCAGATGAGCTCAATCCAAAAGAAATGCCACCAATCCTCCTAATTTGTGATTCTAACGGCAATAAAAACTTGGGCTGTACTTTTAGCATTATTTTCAGTGACAGCTTCGAATTGATGTGCTGCACAATAGCACAAGTGACAATGTGCACGAGGTATGTCATATGTGAAACGTAGATGCGTTTGGAAAGAATCACATAAAATTCTAATGTCATGCATGTAGGATAGAATTGGTAGTACTTTTGTTGAAAGCAAGCAACAATTGACAACCATGACATCAAACTTCTCAAAGAAATCAACACTGAAGGTAGACAAATCACCTGCAACAACAATTTACTCTTCTCAGCATCAACATGAAGCATTATTTCAATGGATGACAATGGATATAAAGGATAAACAAATAGCATGACTCACTCCAATATTTATCAAGTATGGTGTTGTGAACTAAACTCCCAAGATGGATCATTGAATGAAATTAGGGGTGCATCTAGTCAGAACATAAGCTAGGAAATATACATATTAAATAGAAGTTAAACAAAATCATGCAAAAATTTAAGCAGCATGTTTCCCTTATTGGACATTAAGAACTAGTGGAACCAAGGAAGATCCATTCAACTGCTCTCTATTTACCAGTTCCAAAATAATATGTCTGGCTTAGTATTTTCAAATAGCATTGGAAAAATCTCATGGTGTTCATTAAGATTTCTAGAAAAAATAATGAAAATGAAAAGAATTATAACAAAAAATTATTGTGAAAATTCAATTAAAGACATCAAGCCAAAATAACAACTCTGAAGTCGTGAATCTGATCTAAAACCTTGGAATTGGAGTTGAAGAAATAGCGAAAAGTTAAAAATAATTAGATCAAATAATTCTAGAACAAAATTCATTTCATAGCAATCAAATTACTAAAACTAAAAATCAAACATAAATCGCACCGATAAGTACCTTATAGATTCCACGCTTGATCTGACTGCTCCAACAAGCTCAGTCGATTTTGGATGAAATTGAGAGTGACCCATGATAGAACTAGATGTGCGTGGTTGAGAGGATGTTGTGGTGGTGCTCCACGATCGAGAGGGTGGCTGGATGTGGAAGTAACTGGGAAAGAATCGTGACTGCGCTCGCGGTTTCGGATGGAAATTGGTTCAGTTTTCGACAGTTTGGTGGGCGGGCGATGGTCGGAGGTTGTAGAGGAAGGTGAGGAGGTGCTGGTGGTGTATGGGTCTGGCGGCGCAGGTAGCGGGTGGTGGTTGTTATTGATGGAAGAAGGGAGGGATTGTTAGATTAAGAAAGAGGAAGAAGTTTGGACCAAATGGAACCGTTTCCCGTGTTTTCAATTTTTTCAAGTTTTGCACCGAAAATGTCCAAAACGAGAAAAATGTCGTTTTGTGTTTTTTTCACAATCTTTTTTTCGTTTTCGAAAACAAGAAAGAGAACGCGTTTTCACAATTTTGAAAAATCAAAAACAGAAAACGATCCGAAAACGACAAAAAGAGCACACCCTAAAGTTTTGTTGGTATAAAAATGTAAATTTGAAAGTTATGAGCATGTTTGGGTGTGAACTGCTTATAAACACAACCAATAAGTAGCTTAAAAATAAGTTTCACATACTTTTAAGCACAGTCAAACGTAAAAATACAAAAATGGCTAATAAAACCCGATCTTTCACTTCTTACTTCGATTCTATAAAACTTTTTGGTGGCAAATAAATTAAATAATTTTTTTATAAAATTTTAAAGGATCCACGAGTGATATCTACATATTCATTATTCCTTTCTATCTATTTATACTTTAAACACTACCGAAACATGCCTATACCCTTAATATTCTGGTAAAGGTGAACGAATTTTGCTGCTCAAGCCTGTGAACAGATTACACACATTATGGGGGGTAGGGTAATTATTATTATTTTTAAAATAATCACCCAACCCCACCCCCTCACTAGCATGTGAGGGGGCTTATAAACACACCCAATAAGTAGCTTAAAAATAAGTTCCACGTACTTTTAAGCACAGTCAAACGCATTGATAGGGTTCAAAATTTGCTTCCAGAACTGAAAAATGATTTCTGGAGCTGTTAACAATTCTGTTAAATTAGTTAGGCCATCTATCAAACACTAAACCCAATGGTAATACCAGAATCTCACGGAGGGTTTTAATATGTTTGTGAACCAACGTTACAGCTGCAAGGAGGTTTCAGGCCGCGCAGTGGCTCCGGCAGATGGACTATGGTGCATCCGAAATGCTCACAAACGAGCCCAGTGAGGAGGAATTCTGCCTTGCCCTTCGCAATGGCCTCATTCTATGCAATGTCCTCAACAAAATCAATCCTGGAGCTGTACACAAGGTAGTATTATCCATATAGCTATAACATATTTGTGCATATTTGCTCTTCCATTTTCTTGTTTCTAGAGCAACCATAACGTTTGTTCTGATTTTTCCTTCTTTTTATGTGAATGAAATGTAGGTGGTAGAAAATCCAGTGCTGGACGTGCAGGCAACGGAAGGTGCAGCGCAATCTGCTATTCAGTACTTCGAGAACATGAGGAATTTTCTTCTGGCCGTTGGCAAAATGAAACTCCTCACTTTTGAAGCATCCGATCTTGAAAAGGTTCACTGGTTGCTTCTTTTATTCTGTTTATCCAGTTTTCCCACTTGAAACAATGATATCTGGGAGTTATGTGTGGATCCTGTGAAGAAGTGTCAAGTGAATGAATAAAATTGTGACGCAAATAATGAGATTTTGTAAAAATTTTGAGAAAATGAATTACAAAGATGACGTTTCTTATATGGGGCTGCAAATATTGTGAACGGAAAGTGTGTAATATGAGATCCTATTTTATCGATATTCAATTTTTCAGATATCCCTGTAGCCAACTTCATGAAGAGTGCCCGTATTTATATAAAGTCATGGACTAGCTCGCCTTGATTTAATCTTTTATTTCACTTTCTGTCTACTCTCTCTTGTTACTGTAAATTAGGAAACCAATTGATGTAGCCACTTATGTATATTGGTCCTTTTCTGATTGTTACACTTTCTTAATAAATACTCAACATAGCTACTTGACTATCTCAGATTATATATTATCAAAACTCCTAAAATATTCAAATCCACAGGGAGGATCGTCAAGCAAAGTCGTGGACTGCATTTTGTGTTTGAAAGGCTATTATGAGTGGAGGCAATCTGGAGGAATTGGAGTTTGGAGATATGGTGGAACCGTAAGAATTACGTCATCTCCAAAAGAATCGTCATCCTCTTCAATAGGCAGTGAAAGTGCTGAAGAGTCACTGGATGATTCTGAATCATCGCAATATGAACAACTTATGGAATTCTTCAATTTATCTACTGAGATCTCTCTCGAGCAATCCAAAGCTGACAACGTACTCAGTTGTATCTTTGATCATTTTAGTCTTGGTCTTCTACGGGCTTATCTGACAGAAAGTAATGAATCTGAAGACCTTCCTTTGAATCCAACGGTAGGTAAGATCATCTTCTATTTATTGCATGATCATGTAGTAATTGGTTGATGGTACTGAAATTACAAATGATTTTTTAAAGAGTAATATTTTTCTTTCTAAGTACACTAAACGGATTCTAGAAAGCTTAATGTATTCAGGAAATTTCGAACATTCACTACCAAGAGCAAATTTGTTTTTCAACATCTCTAATGACAGTAGTTTGAAGATTAACATTAAAAAATAAGATGCATCTTATGCCTCATGAGTCTTCGGCGTGAAGTGCTGTAAGATCATATCAATCATGAAACCCTTGACTTGGGATCATTATTTTAGTAATTCTGATTCTAGTGTCTAGACAACACCATAAGTCCTTTTCTGTTACACAGCACTCTTAAAGACCCGTACTTTTATTGTCAAATATGGTCCTGAAGTGCGCCCTTGTGACTCCAGCCAGTTGTACTGTTAATATTTCACGATGAAGGATCTTCATAACAAATTACTGTGTTTATATGCATTTTCAAAGTCGTATTACCATCTTATGCTGTCAGTGTGGAAATATGTAGGTCATTGATATATTAATGAGGAAGGTTGTTAAGGATTTCTCAGCACATTTGATCTGTCAAAGCAATCAGGTATTTGCGATCACGGCATTCTGTAATATCTACTACCTGAATTACAATAGTACAAATTTTGCAAATTTATCCAATTACGATGAAATAACACTTTTTAATTGCCTACAGCTTGGATTATTTTTGAAGAAACTTCTGATTACCGATGAAATTCCTGTATCAAAATCTCAACTCCTCAAAGCCATATCAGAGTACCTTAATAAAAGAACCAGTCTTGTATCGAGTGACATTTCAAAATTCTGCATTTGTGGTGGAAAAGGTGAAGGAACACGGTGCAAAAGTTCCTCCTCTTCTGGCAGTGCTGAACTACTTGATCTTCAACAGAAGCAGC
This sequence comes from Olea europaea var. sylvestris, assembly GCF_002742605.1. NCBI lineage: Eukaryota > Viridiplantae > Streptophyta > Magnoliopsida > Lamiales > Oleaceae > Olea > Olea europaea. Next base: position 139,962 of record NW_019236161.1, read on the forward strand.
TGGAGGTATGTCCCTCAACTACTACATCTTAAGTACTCTTTGTATTTTCCCAGTTTCCTCATACTAATTAATTGATAGAAAGTAGAAACCTCTTGTTTCACTTGTACAACTATAGACTTTGAAAGTTCAGGGAACGTTCTACAACCACTTGGAAATTCACGAAGAACGTTATGTTACGTCAAATTCAAGTTTTAGATATTGCCAAGTTTACGTTCCAAACAATTTATTATTCAATCTCACTGCGGAATTGATTAATCAAAACAACACGTCACTTTAATTAATTGTTTAGGTGATTAAACATACAGTCCAGTTAATTCCCATGTTGAACTGCGGTTTGCGTAAAGTAAATAACATAATACAAAACACAACTCATGATATGATGACGGAGAAACCCCAACGTGGATAAAACTCCAGGACCAAGCCAGTAAGTTCCACTATACGAATTCAGTCAGTACAATTTCTGTCAAACTCCGTACCCAGTCTGACCCGTTGTTCCAGTCTCACGATCTACTGCCGTAGACACTACTAGTCTCCTGCTAGCTTCCCGATCTACCACCTGCAGCCCAATCTGCTGTCCAATACAGCCTCCTGGTCTTTAGCTGATTGTATCACCAAGTGGAATTCCAAGAACCTTGTGTTTTTGTCCAGTTCCTGCGCTTGTCGTCCACCTCCCTCAATCCCCCTTTGAGAGAGTCCCTTCCTCAACAGATGAAGAAGTACCGGTGTTTTGTCTTCACAAACTTGATGTTTTTCCCTAAAATATTGGTTGTCGGATCACAAGAATAAGATTGATGAATTCTCCAGTCGGTTGTGTTCTTGGATCTCTTCACAATGATATGAAAGTGTTCTAATATGAAAGCACAATAAAGCAACCACCCTATTTTCATTTACGACCTTTATTTTTATAGTTGGGGCAATTTGGAGTCCTAGGCCGTGTCAAACTTTTCAGAAATCGCAAATACGATTTTCCATATAACACTGTCGCTCGAACGAAAAGCGAGCGACAGTACTTCGCTCGAGCGAAGTCCGGGCGAAGAGCGAGCGACGTCCATTCTGCTTCTTTTCGCTCGAGCGGTGGCAGGGCGAACAGCTAGCGAACCTCCGGCTCCGTGTTCTTGATTTTGACCTAACACTCAAACCCCAGTCCCTACCACACAACTTTGCTAAATTGCACCCTAAGTCCTTGACTTTTATAACATTGTACAATTGAGTCTTTGACTTTTACAAATTTACAATTTAGTCACTTTGTCCACAAAATCGCCAATTACACCTTTAGACCTAACTAAATTAACTGAAGTGTATAGAATCAAACATTTTAATTTTTACACCAACTGTAGATATTGATTTGATTATGATGATAAGTCTTATGGAGTAAACCACTTAAGCGAAATATATGTCTTTTGAGTAAATAACTAGTGAAGACATTTCGGTTACTAGTTGAGGAACTAGAGGCGTGTCCGATGTCACTTGCATCTTTTATTGTAGGGAATAAACATAACGCACATAAGTAAACTAAGCTCAATTTTTCTATTAAATCCATGTTTTAAGATTCTTACTATTAAGATTTCCGGTTCTATCTTAAAAAATTAACATATTTAAAAGGATAGCCCAAACCCTCATATATTAGTCAATATTATGGTATTTAAATGATGTAAGATTTGTCCCTTCAAATGCTCCGCCCCCAAGATGGTAGTTTATTTTAGATCACCAATCTTAAAATTCATGTGTTTGTTTGAATCAAACTGCTCATTTAAACTTAATGGCCTCTGCTTCCACGTTAAAACTTATATCTCAAGAGGTCAACTTAGTTAGGAGGAGTAGATCAAGCCCATATATTTTAGATTAATATTTGGTATATAACACATGTGGGATTTATCCCTTTAACACTTATTCCCTCTTATGCTGATGTCTGGTCTTTGTGCAACAGCAGATGATCCTTACCTCTGTCTTTGCAGCTCCTGCTTCAATGTCATAGTTTCTTATATTCCTTTTGTTTCCATACGTGGAAATTCTTTTCTGAAGCTTATGAACTTGTTTATTACATTTTAGGATCTCAAATCCCTTTTTAGAGAGACGAAACAAACAGTCCGACAGGTTCAGTTTGAATGGGAGGAAGAACTTCTCAGCCTGGGTGAGAGAAGATTTATTCCAGTGCATGAAATGCTAGGTTTTTGTTTTAGTTTGTATAGCAGCATCTAGTTTAAACTTAATCATAACCAATATTTTTATCAGGGAATCATGTTAAGGGACTTGAAGTGGCTGCTTCTTCTTATCACAAAGTGTTGGAAGAAAACCGGCTACTTCATAATCAAGTCCAAGACCTAAAAGGTGAGTTCTTTCAGATTTCATATATATTAAA
>NW_019236161.1:143263-147539 GCF_002742605.1 Olea europaea var. sylvestris
AAAGTGTTGGAAGAAAACCGGCTACTTCATAATCAAGTCCAAGACCTAAAAGGTGAGTTCTTTCAGATTTCATATATATTAAATCTGTGTATGGAAATGGGGTTAATTCAATTGAATGTTCTGTCTACAGGGACCATCAGAGTTTACTGTAGAGTAAGGCCCTTTCTTTCGAGGCAATCTAATGAGCGGTCCACAGTTGATTATATTGGAGAAAACGGAAATATCATGATTGTTAATCCCCAGAAGCAGGGTAAAGAGTCAAGGAAGGTTTTTACTTTCAATAAGGTTTTCGGGACAAATGTCACACAACGTATGTCCTTTTCGCAACTTATTTTCTTTTGATACGATATTGCTTCAATTTACTCAAGCCACCATTAAAATGCAACAAGTAAATTTTAAGCAAGCGGTAACTCTGTTCACGAAGTTGAAGTTAATAAATTTTTCTTTTTCATTGTTGCCAAATGATCATTTCTATGAAATATTACAGTTCTATCACTATCAGCAAATATTAGAAGAGCTCCATTTCCCTAATCTATACTTCCTACATTATAGACTGCAGGGTGTCAAGTTTCTGAACACTTCTCATAATGTTCTTTTTTAAACTTTGCAGAACAAATATATGCAGATACTCAACCATTGATCAGATCGGTCCTTGATGGTTATAATGTTTGTATATTTGCATATGGCCAGACTGGCTCGGGAAAGACATATACAATGGTAATGTGAAAGCAATAACAATTTTTAAATTGGTTGCTTTGAATAGGTTTTGTGACATTAGGCATATTTATGCTCAAACACTGTGCTTTTGGGATGCAAAATTTATGTTGCTTTCGAAAAAATAATGTTCAAGTTGATCTCTGCATCCTTGTAAGTCTCATAATTAACATCGTTGTACTCAACATTACACTCTTTTACTACAACATATTGAACTGTCTAAATTAGTTTTTGTAAGTTGGGTCTATATGGTGGCTGTGGAACAAGGCAATTAATTTCATAATGATTTGAATATAAAATCATACAAGAATTACAAGGAATGATTTGTTACACGACGAAATGATTTGTATTCTCAGGAAAGATTTTTCCAGATAAAAGGAATATCACACATATTTTCCATGTTTACAGAGTGGTCCGGACTTGACAACAAAGGAGTCATGGGGAGTGAACTATCGTGCATTGCAAGACTTGTTTAGCATTTCGAAGGAAAGAATGGATGCCATAGAATATGAGGTTGGAGTTCAAATGATTGAAATATACAATGAACAAGTGAGAGATCTGCTGGTCATTGATGGGACTAATAAAAGATATCCTAATCAAATTTCGTTCCTTATTTTATCTTTTTCATTGCATAACTTGATTAGCCACATTATGCATCTGTTTATTGGTTAGAGTTTGGACTAACCTTAATTATCTATACATTAGATATTCGTAACAATTCTCAGCTGAATGGTCTCAATGTCCCTGATGCAAGTTTGGTCCCCGTTAAATGTACTCAAGATGTTCTTGAATTGATGAAACTTGGACAAAGAAATCGTGCTGTTGGTGCCACTGCTTTGAATGAGCGCAGTAGCAGATCTCACAGGTGATTTTTTTTTCTTTGATCTGGAAGTTTCATCATTTCGGAAACTTTTATTAGATAATTATTATTTTTTAAAATAATCCTTGATTTTATTTCTTTGCTGCAGCATTTTAACAGTTCATGTCCAAGGAAAAGATCTGGTCTCTGGATCCAAATTGAAGGGTTGCCTTCACCTAGTAGATCTAGCTGGGAGCGAAAGAGTGGATAAATCTGAAGCTGTTGGAGAGAGGTTAAAAGAAGCTCAACATATTAACAGATCTCTGTCTGCACTTGGAGATGTCATTTCCGCTCTTGCACAAAAGAGTTCTCACGTCCCTTATAGAAATAGCAAGCTGACTCAGGTGTTGCAAGATTCTTTAGGTAATAGCTTATGCCTCTACTTTGGAAAAATTAATCGGTAGAATAAAAAATCCTAGGGCAAGGATTAGATAGTACTACATTATGGAGGAAGGAAAATAAGCTAAAATCTGGTTTATTATACTGAGTACTATGTACCAAACACGCACTCTGTAGACTGTATGGGAAAATTTTCAATCTATAAAGGACAGTTAACATGGCTAAGCATATTATAAGCTATTTTGATCCAAAACATTCAGATTAGTCGACTAGCTATAGAGTTCTCTAGAATTAGAAAAAATAGAAACCCTTTTGTAAGTTTATTATTACTAGGTAAACTCTTAGCCTATGTTTGTTTCCCATTTTTAGCAAATGGGAATGCAGTTTTAGACCGTTGGTTTCCTGCAATTTTTACAAATTGTGAGAGGCCAGTCAACAAAAAGGGCTTGGTGGGACCCATAAACAGCTTGATTTCTTCTAAAATGGAGAAAAAAATGGCCAACAAACATGGGCTCAATTTATTCACTGTGCTGCTAAACATTATAACCTTGTTCTTTGTCATCTTTTTTGCAGGGGGGCACGCAAAGACTTTGATGTTTGTGCATATAAACCCTGAGGTTAATGCTGTCGGGGAGACAATTAGCACATTAAAATTTGCGGAGAGAGTTGCCTCAATTGATTTGGGGGCAGCACAATCTAACAAAGAAACTGGTGAAATCAGGGAATTCAAAGAAGAGGTCTATTTTTCTTCACTTGCTTGTTTAATTTGTCATTGTCTTTTTCATTTAATCACTTACAGTCTTCAATTTATCATGGTTCATTAAGATTTCAAATATTAAGTCAGCATTGGAGAGAAAGGAGGCAGAACTGGAGCAATTAAAAAGTCGAGCAAATACCCGAGGCAATGTATCACCTCTTCGTGTACAAAAATATAACAACCATGCCACTTTGAAGCCTGAGACAAGTCAACAACATGCTGATGCCTCTCAAAACTCAGAGGTAACTAAAGGGGAATCGCATTAAGACTCGATAGAAAAACTCAAAATTTAATAGGAATTTTAAAGATCGTAATATTCCATTGAATTCAACATAAATTGTGATTGTTTTGAAGTTCAGAACAATTCAAGACTTTCTCTCAGTTACCTCACTTCAGACTCATTTGAGAAACTAAAGTTTCTAGTTTCATCTCATTCTTACTAAATTTCAGCTAAGAAGCAGCTCATCGGATAAGCAGAGAAAATCCCGGCTTCCATCTAGGTTCACAGACAAGGATTTTGTGCCAAAAATGCCTTTCCTAGCTGAAGAGAGATCAGTGTCTACTGTTAAGCCAAGATCCCCGTCCCCTCCACCGAGGAGATCATTATCAACTGATAGAGGTTCCTTCATCAAAAGTAGAATCAAGTCTGATACACTTGAAAACCCACCCGTCATGAAACTACCATTTTCAGTCAAAGTTTCGGTGGATAAATCTGTCTCCAATAAGCATGCTATTATCTCATCAACAGCAAAGGCACGTCTATATCAGGGTTCTCGGGAGCCTCCAAAGGCAGATGACATTGCTGATGTATTGTGCAGCCTTCAGAGGGTCACATCTCGGAAAGCTTACCCAGAAAATGAAGAAGATCGATTTAAGCAAGAGCTTAATGTACAGCAAGGTGGCATCAGAAAGGGCAAACCCGAAAATAAGGTCAAGACTAAACATCTGTTGTCTTCAAAAATTCACAAGTCAGACATTACAGAGACATTGCTTTCGGATGTGGATAATGGGAAAATGTTGGAGAAGACTCGAAAGATTGAATTTTCAGATCCCGAAAATGAGCATGGTCCTGATAAGTTGCCCGTATATGGTACTACTCGAGTGAAAAAACTTCACTGGAACATCCCAAGGAAGTCTCAAAATGTTGAACCAAGGTACACCAGCAATATTTACATTAAAAACTACACTCTGATGCAATCCATATTGATCTTTCTGAGACTCTGTTCATGCAACCTTCTGTATTTTGGCAATCCTTTTAATTATGATTTACTTTATTTTTCAAGCAGAGAACCAACGAAGACAGTGGAACCTTTCCTGGCTGAAAGCCACGTCAATAAATTTTCCAATGAGAACGTAAAGGAAGTAAGCAAATCATCTTTGCCTGAAACCCGTAGGAGTCGATCCACACCTCGAGGAACCTTCAAGATTTTACCTTGAGTAACGAGTCTTTTATGAATAGAGGCTTGCTGGATTCTGGACCCCTGCTTGAATAGTCTTCAAGATGAGGATATTGAAATGAGAGGAATATCTGAGACCTGCGTTTTGGTTTCTTAACTAGCTTTACTCATACATGCTCCCAAGAAGATTTCTTGATGTGCATATGTAAG
>NW_019236161.1:159806-168760 GCF_002742605.1 Olea europaea var. sylvestris
CATCATATGGGCCAATCGACTTAGTGGGTTACCCTACCCACATGTTGGTTATGGTACCATTTTCAGACGTCACCTTTCAATTTTAAAGGATAATTAATATTAATATTTATAGTCGAAGACAAGAAAATAATTGTAGAGATGGCTTCATCGATTTAACAGTGGAAATCCTGTGAATTAGAAAGAGACATGACCGTCAATGCTTGAGAGATATCTTAGAATTGATAAGAGTAATCAAATACGAGAAAGTATGTCTAAACTTGAAAAGGACATCATATCTGATACAGTATCAGCAAATCATGTACCATAGAAAAATATATGCTCCAAAGATTCGCTGTTTTCTCTCGATTTTTAGACTATAATTGATTGAGTTAATACGAAATTCTTTATTTACGTGTACATAAAAAAATTCACGACTTCGAAAATTTATAAACTTTCTTCAAAGTTTTATAGATTGGTATGTGTAGTACAATACCATGAAACCCCAAATGTTGATTTTGAAAAATATTAATTAATTAAACTTTAAACATTATTAGATTTTCATCTAACATAATTGAATATTGTATAGAAGCAAAATCAAGAATGAGGTCTGATTTTGTATTCTTAGAAGAACAATGATCATGTATTATAATACATAAAAATTACCCTAAAAGGAGATCTGATTTATTTTTTAAATAAGGTCAGTGAGTATGGAATCTAATGGGAGTGGTTAATTGATTGCACATGAAAAAAAGTGATTAATTAAGCTGAAATTAGTGTTAATTAATCTGCAAATCTGGCCAAGCTGTCGGGCAGCCTTGCTGTGAAGGATTAATATAATGGACATTGGCATTAGTGGAAGAAACATCGTTAAACTTGATTGCGAGTTTTTAATTATATTTAGACAAAGCTTTTGATAAGAAATCTAAGCATATTATGATAAAAGTTGATAAAAATTAACGGTAAAACTCTGTCACGGGCTTTAATAACTTTATACCCAAATGGGCACTTAATTCACCAGTTAATTAAATAAGTATGAATGAAACAAAAGAAAAATGGAATTAAAAATTATAAGATAGGTAGATCGGCCCTCGTGACATTGCACTTAGAATAATTAAATAACCGGCTTAAATTAATTAATTGGGGTATAGAAAAAATAAACTAGACTTTTACCATGATTGATTTGTTAAGAAACATGCCAAATCATTAATCCCTAGGTTAATTCTCTATATAAGTTTGTAACAGAAGTGTTGTATAGTTTAAATCTGAAGTGATGGCAACCTTTTTTTTAAAGTTAAAATCTACTCGAACAATGGATTAAATTCGTGTTTGGTTTAAATATAAATTAAATTTTTATTAAATTTTGTTAAAAGTTGATAAAATATGGAGTTGAAAAGTTATGATTCTCATGAAATATGTGGTTGAAAATAAATTTTAAGAAATAGAGGCCGAACAAGGCCAAATTTCGACTTTGAAGAGTGAAAAATAAAATTTAAATGAATGCATATTTCTTCTATTTAATTTATTATAATGAGAACGATAAAAACTGTCTAGCTATAGGGTAATTGGGTGCCCTCAGGGCACATTTCCAAGTGGTATAGGGGGAGGGTGGAGAAATCCAACTTTGCTTGAGGCTATCGCGTCAAGGGTTCGAATCCTGAAATATAGATTTGACTCTTGGGTAAGTGCAGGTGTACAAGCAGTCTTCCACCCCATACCCTTGAAGGCATAACTTACGATTTACCTCTCTCACGATATTTCAGAGTAGGGGCGGTGGGAGACCCTTAAAGTTGGGGTTCAACCTTTATAGGGTAATTGGGTAAATAAAGTGCAGAAAAGTCAAAATTTACCAATCATTTGAATCCAAACTATCACATCGATTTAAGATAAATCATTAAATGAATATTTCATGCATCTATGGTCACCATTTAACCTTGCGATTGTCATGAGGTGAAAAGGATTAAGTGCGTCTCTAAAGCACTACAATCTGGCTAAGTGACTCGCATTCGGCATTAAGCCAACAGTTGATGAGTTAAAAATTAGATTTTTAGTAAATTTTGATAAAAATTGATGAAGAGGATAATAAAAAAAATTTCGTTGAAATTATGCATAAATAAGTAAATCACATAGAAATAATTTAGCCCGAGGTTGCCCCCTCCCTCCGCCCCTGCATGGTATCATAGGAAAAACACCGTAGAGGTGAAAAAAAAAATGAAGATGTCAGTCTAATTTAAAGAAACAATGAGACAGCAACAACATTAAAACAAGAGACAAAGACACAAATTAAAAACAAAAAAGGAGAAAAAAAAATCATATGATTTCAAAATGGTCCTTTCATTAATGAGATAGAGAAAAAGAGTCCCTCTTCCACACATAATTGTACTCTTCACCCTTATAAAATAAACTTTTTTTTTTTTTTTGGTATGCTTTAATGAAAAAGCTACAATATTTGGTGCATGAATTAATCTACTTGTACAGTAATGGTTGATCGGATTTGTTAATAATGTTTGATGTAGCAAAATTTGGACAGTTGATTTAAAAACAATTATTGAAATTTTTTGAAATTGATGAATAAGATGATGCCAAATCACAGTGTCAAAATTGACATTCTTGAGCAGATTGAAAGGGATTCACAAGCTTGGGAAGAATAAAAAGATTCTTTGCATTATAAGAAAACCTATAAGAAAAGTTTCAATAAGGATTGTCTATTTAAATCATAACATTTCATACTCAAGTCACTTGAATCATCACACCTCAGTGTTCAAGGTGGTACGAGAGAGAACTATACTTGGTGTGTAATGTTGAAGTATCATGATTTGGGTGGCTCAAGATCTGACGTATCGTCCTAACAGGATATACATATAATCGTCACACCGAAACTTCTATCATAAAAAATGGGTAGTTAAATTATGGAATATCCATTGAATCTTCTAAATCTATGCGATTTGCAACAATTCACTCTCCAATTTAAGTTTTAGACCATAGATGTCTACAACCTTATAAGGTTGTAGTAAATTGGTTTCTAATGTGCAGTTTTTGTTTACTTAGACCATTAAAAAGGCCGTTGAGTTACACGACTTTACTTACAACAAAATTTCACGCAAGTTATCGAACATTATTTTGTTATAAAATAATGGTGATTATATTCAATTTTTTATTTCAATGTGGTCATTTAATTAAACCGACGTTTGTTCAACTAGAAAAACGGAGTAAAATTAAAATTAAAGTCAACAATAAAATTTTAACAACACTTTTCAATTCATGGGATCCATAACTTTTCAATCATACATTCCATAACTTATTAAAGATCTGATTTTTATCTAAACCGAATAGTGACTATAATTATTAATTTAACTTGAAAGACCTCTTCGTCGGTGTCATATCAGATTGCTGTCATTCACATCACTGATCATTTTAATCAAGCAACATAATTGAAACAAAAAAAATCAATTCAAATACACGTGAAAGTTAGATGTTCACACGAGTGAACATGTAAATTTTAGCAATGGTTTGCCACATGATGAAGAATAAATATATCTGATCAGTGGCTGAGGATTTGGCTTGGAGGAAAAATAATATAAAAATGGCACATGATCAGAACATTTACTTGCTAGTGTTAGAATTGATCTTGTGTGAGAGACAAATAGAAAATTTAGTGATTGGGAGATAGTGGGCGGGTGTGAGTGGCTTTGAAATCATATTGGAAATACACTGGTTTCGAGAACGTGCCATGTTGTCCCTTACTTCCTGAGCCATTAAATATTTTAATTGGTTCTTGTTTGTACATGGGAGGTCACATGATAGAAAGGGGTTGGGTTGGGTTGGGTTGGGTACAAGGGAGCGTGGATATGGTAATAATTCCTTTAACTTTGGATAGGATTAAGATAAGCTAAGTTATAAGTAAAGAAGCTCATTTTTGACAATTATTATTTTCAAACTCTTTTTTTCTACATGTTTATTTTCAATAAAACATTCACACAATAAAATATTATGTAATTAAACACAATCTTTTCCTACCTTTTAATCACACATTTTTCTTAAAAATCACGATTCAAAACTCTATTTTCCCATATAATAATTGTCAAACAGGGGCTAATTAGGTATCAATACAAATTTTTTTATTGGTCAAATAATGTAGAGTTGACTTTTTACTTAAAAGTGAAAGATGATATTTCTAAACGCTTGTTTGATAAAAAAATTTTTTTGAAATATATGGTTAAAAATTAGTGTACGAGAGAAGTGATTCTAAGAAAAAATACCTTCATCTTTCTACTTAAAAAAGGTCGAATTTGGAAAAGTTAAAGCGATTTTAAAACATAAAGAAAAGTAATGTTTCACAAACCTTACCCATTCGTGCGAGCCCAAGAAACAGACATAAAAAGTAGATAATGCTATGACTTTGATTGAGGTGATCCCTGATTATGGCCTCACTAATCTTAATTAATACTTTTGTCATTGGTTTATACTTTGATTGCAATTAATTAGCAAAATACCAACGTGCAATATGTCACCCAGTTTTCTTCCAAATGATATTTACCCTCCTAATGAAAATCAGATAGATCCCGTTAAAAAGGACTTCTGTTTTTTCTTTTTCTTCTTCTGGTATTCTGGTAAAAAAATTCCCCAGGAAGCAACCTTTTTTTTTTTTTTTTTTTTTTTTGTTCAAAAATCCTACCAAACCCGATAGACGAATTTATAAATATATTTTATGTACTTTGTTCCACTTGATATTCATGAAAAATGAATGGGTACTGTCACTTTTTTCTTTAACTTAATCATCTTTTTCGAATGGATAACAATCCTTTAGAAAGTTCTCGCTTTTTGCTCGACAATTTGTTATTGCTACGTTCTTTTATTAGAACACTGAACCTACACTATCCCTTTCAAATCAGTTATCTATAAAAACAAGGCTTAGATTTAATCTGGCTTAAAGTCATTATTTGTGGTCAAATTATGATGGCCGCTCTCATAATTTTTCCTTAATTTCCGGGTTTGAAGTCCTATAAATCCCACTTTCCCCAATTATTTAAGAGAGATGATGATTGTACTTCCAATTATTTCCTCCTTAACTTTTTACCTGAAGCCGGGATTTAAACTTGGATTGACTCATAATTTCTTGGTCAATATATGCCCCCTTTTAGCCCACATTTTTGTCAAATTTTAATGGTTGGATAGCTTTTTTTGAAAAATGTGTAGTTTAAAAAGAATGAAGAGTTTTTAATTTGTGTGTAATATTATTTTATGAAAGATTATATGGTTGAAAGTAAGAGAGAGAGAAAAATGAGAATGGGAATGGGGGCCAAACATGGGCATATTAAGCCATGTTTGGTTTTAACAAAAATTAAACTTTTAGTAAATTTTGATAAAAGTTACTCAAGTGTGTGGTTGAAAAATTGGTGAAAGTTGTGAATTCCATAAAATTTATGATTAAAAATGGATTTGAATAAAAAGAAAAAGATAAAAAAGAATGAGGACCAAAAATGAACTAAGAAAACAAAAAATGTTAGAATGTACATGTAGGTACAGGCCACCTATACTTGGCCCAAAATAGGCCGGGAACGTGGGTTAGGCTTCAAACAAACTGAAGATAAAGGGTAAGGAAGAATGAGGAATTATCAAGGGAAAATTGCAGCAACGGTCCCTAACCTTTTCATTTTTTGTAAACTTTACCCTAACCTTCATTTGTGTCGACGGAGGTTCCTAACCTTTCATAAACATGCACCTGAGGTTCATTTGAATAGAAACCGTCCAAAACACCGCCAATTAATCGAAAAAATTAAGGAATCTACATCCAATAAAACTGTCCAAAACACCATCCAGAAACACCGTCCGAAAATGTATCAATATCCAATAAAACCATCACGGTAGCTGATTTCTTGAAGTTTTTTTGGTCAACTGACAAAATTTTGGACGATTTTTGTCCAGATGAATCTGATGTGCATATTTATGAAAGGTTATGAACCTTCGCTGACACAAAATGAAGGTTAGAATAAAGTTTGTAGAAAACGAAAAGGTGAAGAATCACTATTACAATTTTCCCAATTATCAAAGACCACAAAAGCCTCAACTCTAACTTGTTAAACCACACCGGGCCAACAACGTGCAAGAAATGTGTAATTTCCCCTAAATATAAAATTAATATCAGTCGAAACTTACCTATAATATATTTATATTAAAATATCACGTCAAAAGAGAATCATTTTTTAGACACAATTTTAACCCTCTTACAATTCAATTATCTTTTCGTTTTTCAATATGTAATAAATACTATATAATTATTATCGTTTATGAAATTTCTCTTATTAATTCTCAATTAATTAATATTCACATTAATATAGATTCAATGAATTTTCACTTGATAAATTTTGATTTATATGAATCTAAAGTTATTACAGATGAATTTATTCATATTGATGTATCTAGAAATTTTAATGAATATTTAAATTTATGTATTAATAGTTAATTTTTATGTATCAAATGTAATATAAAAAGATTGTTCATTTATGGTATTTCATCATTACAAAAAATTTAAATCAAAAAAATTGAGTTTTAAAAGTACAATTTTCTTCTCTTAAATTTCTATGCTAAATTTAATTTTCTTTAATTTATCCGAAACTCATCAAATCTTTCAACAAATTAGTATCAAATATTACTTTTACATTACTTATGAAGTATTTTAGAATAACGTGCAATGCACGTTCAACTTTGACTATTTGTCCCTAAACCTAAAAATAGAACAACCTTGCTATAGGTACATGGATTTAGATCCCAGTGAGCATTCAAAAATCTGGAAAAAAATTTCTGTACTTGAAGAATTTTTGAAAATAGAACTTAATTGAAGGATTAAATAATACACACGCACCAACCTGATCTAAGTGCACTAGAGCCCTCTTTCTCTGCAAATGCAAACTATCTAAGGCAAATGGTTGTTTTGGGATATTATCCAATCTTTACATTTTGGAAGATTTTCCTATAGGCTAACAGAGCAGTAACAGAGCAGTAAACTTCAAAGACGTTTCATAGTACACTAACGTTTGTGCTATCCTTCTTAGCGGAGAGCCTTGCACTTCAAAGGTGGAAGAGTGGATAAAAAGGGGCTGTTTTAAGCACATGCACAAACCTACAAATGCACCTAGTAGAGGATCTGCACCTTTCAAAGAAGTTTGTCTTCTGCCATCTTCAAATGCCAACACTATTATAGTCAGGATTCCAATATATGCAAAATCTTGAGATTGAATTTCATCAAGACATTTCATTCACTTGAATGCAAGTGTTTCTATTTAATTGAGTTGTAAAACCAGTGGAAATCAAGGACAATTTTGGTGATATTCAGCTGTCCATACCAAAATATGTTTCTATGATGCATGAACAATCATAGAGAGGTGTCATCATGGAGGAGCAAAAGAACAATTACAGCTATTACAACGTTAAAGTCACCTACCAAAGCATCTCAACAATGAAGAAGTCAAAGAGGACAAAATAAATTTCAATCCAGCAGATCCTCCAGGAAAGTAAGAAATAGCGTAGTATGCCAGTGCCAGGACCTACAACTCAAAGGACGTCACGAGATCACATTAATATCTGGTACCGTTGCATTCATCTCAACGAAGGAATTTGAGTTTATTCAGAACAAATATATGAGAAATCAATAGTTGACATTCTAACTGCTCAATAGCCATAAATTTGAAGAACATTATATAAATTAATCAAAATAACATATAATAAGTCTGAATACCTGAATCACTGAAAAGAGCACAGTCAGAATATAGCTATGGAGCACCATAGAAACGTAAATGGTTCCCATCATGCTGCCTATGAATGCCAATGTAAAGGGGAGTCTCTGGTAAGACAATGGGAAGAGAAGATAAGAGAATAGAATGGGATATCGGACCTCCAATACAAATGAGAAAGTAATTTGAGTACCTCCTTCGATGACATATGGGCAAACTGATTAGTCAGACCTCTAAGGGCAAAGAATGACCCAATAATGAAGGAGCACCCAACAGTAAAACAGATGGCAAATTTCTGAGGCACCACTACGATGACCGGAAGAAATAAAGTAAATGCAATAAACAGAAAGAAGACTCCACTTGCCAGGAGTAAGCCAAAGTACATGAGTGCTTTTCCTGATGGGATATTACTACTGGCAGACTGAAAATTTCCTGGTATATCTCTCACTCCTTTCGAAACCCTGATATTTTTTTAACAATAAAATATTATGAAGAAACTGTCCAAGCAGCCTACAAATTCACATTTACAGAAAGAAAATCAACTAGTGAATATCATCATTGGAGATAAGAGAAGACGTTTTGCAATACTAAGGTTTGGAATTTCAGGTTATGAGTTATATGAGTTCTTACGTAAGCTTGCATATCCGAAAGCCTATCCAACACCCAGATCACATTGCTTACTAAGACCGTGGAATCTCAAAAGATGTTAGGTTGCATTTGGCCTCCGTGCAATGGAGGTCTCATAACTGGAATAAGAGACGGCACGGTTCTAATTGGATTTATTTTCCTCTAGATTCAAATTTTGAGGTCTTAACTCCAAGGTCTCAAATGTAATGTTGTTGGATTTCAGAACAAACAGTACACTCTTCAAGATTGCCTATTATTCTACCCTGTCGGCCACCTCCAAGCTATTCTGAAAGAGAGTACTCTAGCACAAACATAATCTACCCAATTCTAAGGTTTCACTCCTTTCCTGTCCACTACACCACTCTAGCATTTGCTTTGTACAATAAATCCTCAAAAAGTTTTAGACTGATACTAGACATCCACCAGCCCATATATCAATGTTATATAAAATAAAATTATTTTTTATTAACTGCTATTATGCCCCCCGTTTGGCACCCATTATATTCCATTTCATTTTTCTTTTTCCTATTTTCAACCACACGATTTTTTATAAAATAATATTACACGTAAACCGAAATTTTTTTCTTCTTTTTCAACCACTCATTTAAAAAAAAAAAAAAA